>NC_090829.1:85180555-85483586 GCF_028021215.1 Eschrichtius robustus | reverse complement strand
AAGCCACAACTTGCTGGCTGAAGGACCACAAAGTGGAGCACCAGGTAACTGAAAAACACCAGTAATATCACGGAGAGAAAAGTACTCAGAAAAGTAACCTAATAAAGTTGTTATTCTGGGCTCCTCTCAAGCTGCATAAAAAAGGATCTGATTTTAATCAGCATACAAAAGAAACTGAGAACTAAATAACAGATAGACCAGTGCCTAAGTCCAATACTGACCATTTTACACATACAGGACAGATCTGAAAAGCACTGAAAATAAAACTGGCATTGAAACCACAGAAGGCAGCTTGTAACTTGTGACCTCAACCTAACGAGATCAATTACCTGCTAAAACAAAAATACCAACATTCTCCATACAATTTAAATGATTCAAAATCTCATAATATTAAAAATGTCCAGGTTGCAATCCAAAATTACTAGGCATGTGAAGAACCAGGAAAATCTCAACTCACATGAGAAAAGATAATTAACAGTCACAAACACTGAAATGAGACAGATGTTGAAATTGTCTGACAATGACTTAAAAGTAGCTATTATAAAAATGCTCCGGCAAGGAACAGTCTTGAAACAGAAAAATAAAACCAACAACAATAACAACAAAATCACTCAATAACAAAATGAAGATGACAGTGAAAAGAGTCACTGAGCTTTAAGACAGATCAGATCCAATTTGAACAACAGAGAAAAATAAGTAAGAACAGGCTCAGGGACCTGTGGAACAATAACAAGAAGTCTAGCATTCTTGTCATCATAGTATCAGAAGGAAAGGAAAAAGGGTTTAGTGCTGAAAAAATATTTGGAGAAATAATGACTGGAAAGTTCCCAAATTTTGTGAAATACATAAATCTACAGGTTCAAGAAGTGTAGGAAACTTCAAACAGAATAGAAACAAACAAACAAACAAACAGAAAACCCATGTCCAGATACATGAAAACTAAACTGTGGAAACTGAAAATAAGGAAAAATATCTTAAAATCATCTAGAGGAAATCACACATTACCAGTAAGGGAACAATGATCCAAATGACTGTGGATTTCTCATCGGAAACCATGGAAGCCAGAAGGAAATGACATACCTTTTTTAAGGTGCTGAGAGAAAAGAACTATCAACATAGAATTCTATATCCAGTAAAAATAGCTTTACAGAAGTGAAATAAAGACATTGTCAGGGGACTTCCCTGGTGGCGCAGTGGTTAAGAATCTGCCTGCCAGGGCAGGGGACACGGGTTTGATCCCTGGTCTAGGAAGATCCCACATGCCACGGAGCAACTAAGCCCATGTGCCACAACTACTGAGCCTGCGCTCTAGAGCCCAAAAGCCACAACTACTGAGCCTGCACGCCACAACTACTGAAGCCACTGAGCTGCTTCAGAACTGCTGCTTCTGCAACTACTGAGCCAGCATGCTGCAACTACTAAAACCCACGTGCCTAGAGCCCGTGCTCCACAACAAGAGAAGCCACTGCAATGAGAAGCCCGCACACCACACTGAACAGTAGCCCCCGCTCGCCACAACTAGAGAAAAGCCTGTGCGCAGCAACGAAGACCCAACGCAGCCAAAAATAAAATAAAATTAAAAAAAAAAAAAAAAGACATTGTCAGATGAAAAAGAACTAAGAAAACTGGTCGCCAGAAGAACTGCTCCAAAAGAATTGCTAAAGGAAGTTCTCCAGGCAGAAGGAAAATGATACCAGAGGAAATTTTATACATCAAGAATAAAGGAAAAGCAACAGAAATGATAAACATGCGTAAACAGAATGAACTGTTCGTCTCCTCTTGAGTTCTTTAAAACATGCTTTATAGTTGAAAGAAAAAATTGTAACATTATCTGATACGGTTTTCAGTGTATGTAAAGATAATATATGACAACAATATTGCAAAACTGGGAGAGTAAAAGAACTTATATGGTGTCAAGATTTCTACATTCTACTTGAAGTGACAAAATACTGATTCTAAAAAGACTGTGAACCTAAATGGGAGGGAAATCCAAAAGGGAAGGGATAAATGTATATGTATGGTTGATTCATTTTGCTCTGAAGTAGAAGTTAACACAACATTGTAAAGCAACTATACTCCAATAAAAATTAATTTAAAAAAAACAAGCAATTCCTGTTAGCACCTGAAAAAAAATAAATAAAAATTTAAAAAATAAAGACTGTGAAAAGTATACATATTGTAACCTATAGAATAACCCCTAAAAATATACAAAGATATATAGTCAAAAGCACAATAGATAAAATAAACAATAAAAATGTTCACATAACCTCAAAACAAGGCAGGAAATGGGAAGTGGAGGAATGGAAAACAGAGGGAGCAAACAGGAAACAAAATATAAAATGGTAGACACAAATCCACACATATCAATAATTACAATAAATGTAAATGTAATTATTGATACACACATACATTTACAATTTCCTGGAGCCATATACAGCTGGTCCTCCATATCCACAGGTTCTGCATGTGTGGATTCAACCAACCACCCATCTAAAATATTCCAAGAAATTTCCAGAAAGTTCCAAAAAGCAAAACTTGAATTTGCCCTACACTGGAAATCACTTACATAGCATTTATATTATATTTACAATTACTTACATAGCATTTACATTGTATTAGGTATTATAGGTAATCCAGAGATGATCTAAAGTATAAAAAGGGACATATGCAGGTTATATGCAAATAATAGGCCATTTTATATAAGGGACTTGAGCATCCTGGGATTTTGATATCCTTGGGGGTTCTGGAACCAACTCCCCCACAGATACAAAGGGACGACTATATACTAAGAAGGAAAAAAACACAGTACTTTGGTATGAATTAACAGGAGCGTCCTACCTTAGACAGGATGATCTAAGAAAGTTGCTTTGGAGAAGTATCATTTAAGCTAAGATTATGGAGTGAAGAAGGACCCACCCAAGAAAAGAGTGAGTTTAAGAAGTGCCAGTTCCAGCATGCTTCAATGAGAACACTGAGAGAACATGAAAGTTGAATAGTCACAGTTCTCCTCCAAAGCAAGATAAGATTTGCAGCACCTCAAGTGCACTCAACAGCAAATACTATTAGAAGCCAAGCACTACCTGGGGGAAATACCAGAGGAATAGAAAAACTTCACTGGGTCCTGGATGGAACAACATCTTGTGGAGGTAGATAGATTCTACTCTGCTCTGGCTAATATTGGGCAACAAGGGGAAAAAAAAGGTGACTGCGCTTGCAGCTGTCATTGCTGCTAACAAAGCTCCTAAAGCACTTTGATCATGGCTGCCAAGTAGAAGTCTGGAACTCTGCTTCATCCCATAGAACAATCTCACCAGATCAGGTGTGTCCTGAGGTGAACCATACTACTGCTACTATGGTTACCTAGAAGTTAGAGATCAAGCATTCAGCCCCTCATCAGCACAGGATAACCAGCACAATGAACCGTTCCATGACTGTGAATGAATTCTGACAACTCCAGCTCCAGCAACTCCTGGGCAAATTCCTAAATGGCAGTAACCAGTGACAAAGTAGCCTCCTGCTATCTACCTGGGCACTCTAATTAACTCTCGATGTACCAAGTGGTTGAGGACCAATATAAACAAGATACAGTTTCCCAAGTTCTGTTCATACAGCTTACCCAGAAACTTCTTCTTTTTTCTCTCCATATTGCTTTGCTTCATTCCTAGCTTTTGGATTGAATTCACTTGTTAGTTGCACCATTGTGCTTGGGTTTGTCTTCTGATCTTGGTTTCACTGACTTAATGACAACCACTCTCTAAGGACTTTGACAAAATAAAAAAATCACTCTGTTTCTTTTCATGCTGCCCAACTCAAGTGGGATAAGTTTTCATTATCTTAGCTCTTGTACTCAACCCTGAAATCATCCACAGAGATGTCTCACAGGTAAGGTTTTTCTCATTGTAAGGGAAGATTAGGGCACTGGTAAGTCCCCTCATCAAATAAGAAATGATGGCTCCAAATGAAGAAAGGGAAAGAGAACTAACACTCCATCACTCCACCTCTAACTTTGGCTTTCTATGAAATCTTTTTTTTTTTCCTGGGCAAAGGTGAACAAAAATGTTGGAAAGAGGAGGATACATTTTATTTTGTTTTGTTTGTAAAGAAATGGGCCTATTTCCACAGACGGAAAAATATGCCTGGAAAGTAACTGGGAGAGGAATCTAGTAAAAGTGAAATAAGAAAGGGCAAATTCTGTGACATACTAATTGTTAAAATCCCTTTTAAAATTTGGTGCCAAATAGTGTTGTTTTACTTTATAGATGGATCTGAAGTATCCATGTACAATGCTAAAGATTTAATACTAAACGTGTTCTACTACTGCAAATAGGACCAAGGTCTCTAAACAACCAGATAAGAGCATACCATACTGACAAAAGTGTGCAAAAATGCTAATAAACTCAGGTCATAGGAAGAGGAACTGATTGTTATGACCTCATTCCCTAAATATAAATCTCCAACTCAAGGCATTCTGCAATTGTCACTGGGTCAACACAACAAAAGCAAGGGATTAAGTTAAATCCTGCCTTTTCAGTCAAACAGATGGACAAATACTCAGGAGAACAGCACATGGACCAGGAAGATGATAGCAGAAAATTGCCCATGCTCAGCTCACCTCTGCGTGACTAAACCCTGTTCTGCAGGTCTTCTGATGACTTAAGAGAGCAGGGTAGGTATCCTGGAAATAGACAAATAATGGTCCTCTACTAGGAAGATATACTGAAATCACTAGGGGAGCTTTTTTCCCCCAAATTAACCCTTTCCCTCCTTCACCTGAGAATGACTAGATTTAATTGGTACAATCACTTTAGGTAAAGGACATGAAGAAAATGAAGGTATATGGTAGGCTTGCCATCAGCAACTATGCCTATTAAAAATACTCTGAAAAGCCAATACTCTGACAACATTCTGAGAAGCCAATAATATTGGTTAACTTTATACAACCATGATAAATTGGACACTGAACCAAAACATGAAGGCTACTTGACTCCACATTTGCCTCAATCAACAACAGGCAAGGGAGAGGCCCAATATGCCAAGTCACCATCCCACAGCTTAGGGATGACTCACTTTGACAGGAAAAGTAGACTGTTTTACTCTCATCTCATTGAACCCTGTTCATTTTCACATAACACCGCATGGTTCATAATATGCACCACAGAGGCAACTTTGAGTCTTTAGATCCAAATGCCATGAGTGAGCTGGGGTAGTGCTGTTTCTCTTCCCTCATTTTCATGGTAACAAAGGGGAAAGGTGGCAATCAGACTTTATACCAGGACTACTGGCGTATGGGCCCAGGCCTCTCCCCAAAAGAAATGTGGACCACAGTCACACATGGAAATTACAAGCTCTGCTTAGAATAAAAGGAAACCAAGTCATATTAAAGACAAGTTATTTTGTCTTTTACCCTGTTCTTACTAGGAAATTTAAAGATCTCTAAAACATTGTTTTCAAACTGTCCAGTATACTATTAGTGGTCTTGAAGTTAAGAGAGTGGGTTTTAGACTTTAAAAGAAAAGGAAAAATAGAAAAGGATAGGATAGAATGAGATAAAATTGATAGAATGGAAAATACTTGTAGGTATCATGCATAGAAAGGGTAAATATTGTGAAATTTTTGTTTCAATTTATAAATGCCTGCATTAGTATACTAGGTCATGATTTAAATGCATTTCTTTCTGTGGTTTATGAAAATGTTTGAAAACTACTGCCACAAGTGATACCTTTCTCATTCCCCAAATAGCATTTCGCTATAGAAATGCTACTGGTTTTGGGAGCTGGCCAAGTCTCCTTTGTAAGTAATTAGTCCACATATTGCAGAACTTAAAGTCATGTCTTTTCCCTACCTACTAAATTCCAATAGTGCTTCCTGGTCACTGTAACAACCACACATTTCCAAGTGCTACCTGGGAAGTGATGTCACCCTCTATAAAGAGATATGAATCCATAGATCAAAGGTTGCTAACTCAACTCATACCTGCTGAAAAGAAAGTGTTTCCAAGTATTCTTTTGTATCCAGAGGTTGACCTCCAATGGAGATTGCTTTGTAGGCCCTTATCTGGGAAGTGTAAACTGCTCTACTTAATCTGCAGATTAAGTCTTCTGTTCCAAGCACCCATCAGTCTGATACTAAATTCATTAGCAAAATGAAATGAAAAGAACACAACATAAATTGCTACCAGGCATGTCACTCCCCACACAATGTACTAAAAATGGACTCATCTCTATTTGAGTGTCTCCACACAAGTATCTGTGCTTTTCATACATAGCATTTCAGAAGGGAGGTTTTTCTTATGGCTACAAAGACATTTTATAAAGCTCCCTTTCAAGGCTAAACTTCAGGAATTTTCACCATCAATTTATGCTGACTGAGTATTTACTCTTTGGTGGATTCCCTCTTCTACAGACAGGATCCAATAAGGAGAAATCATGGTTTCTGGCCTAAAGAATTGAAATTGTTATATTTTTTAGAGTCCAGATATTTCTTACTTCCTGTGACTTATTTTGCATGACAGTGATAAACAGCTCATAATGCTTCATCTGCCATTCTTATTCACAGAATCGGGGAACAATATAATATATAAAATTTTAAAAATGAAGACAGAATCAGCTGGTAGCATCCTATTGCAGCACAATATTTATACTTGCACTTGTGTGGGGGAATTGTTCTTATTTGGGGTAGAGTACAATCTTTATAGATTTCTAAAAGTTAGATATTTTGAAGATACCAAGAGAAATAGTCTAAATTTATAAATTACTCAGAAATGGTAAAATTGTACTTGAATTTTTCACAAAATTTCTTATCTCTGGCTAGCTGGGGACCAAACTATGTGTAACCAAGATTTAAGTAGACCAAAACCTAAAATTCACAAATACTCTGAATTACCCAGCTATTTTCTTTCCAGGACCCCAAGAGGATCTAAATAGAATTCTCACTTCCCTCACTTCCCATAATGAGCACCAATGGACAATTAGTTAGAGATGGACAAGCAAACCCTAAAGGAGTGTTTTTAAGACAGAAAATTACACAGGTGGCTCAAGGCTTACCTTCAAATAATTTATTGGATAAAATGTGAAGAAACAAAAAAATGGACATGAAGAAAGATAAAAGTGGAAATGGGGAATATCCCACTGTATGTTTAAATGATAAAGTGAACAAAGAAATATGAGGAAAAAGACCATTTATATTTTAAATGGAAAGACTGATCAAATGAGTAAAAGAAGGTCATGTAGTGGAAGGTCTGGGGGGTAAACCCAGGTAGATTGCACATTGCAAGTGTTCAGTAAAAATTATTCAAATTGAGAAAGAAAATCCATTCGATATTGGGTAAGATAAAAAAAAAATCCATAAGAAGAAAAATGAGGCTGGCAAGGGACAGCAACACCAAAACCAAGTGAGTTTTCTTTTGTTGTTCTTGTTGTTTCAATTTTGTCTGTTCGTTTGTTTTGGTTTTTTGTATGCCAAGGGAATAAATAAGTTAGCAATATGTAGGGAAATTCAGAGATGTTTTATTAAGTTAGTAACAAAAAATGTATACACACATACTAAGCAAATGCACACCCATACACACACACACATGCACATACACTAGGAAAACATTAAGTAGATTCCCATGCCTCAGATGTATTTTGAAGCACACAAATTCAGAGGTTCTAGATTCAAAATAATGACAAATACAAAGCTTACTCTAAAATTCATTAATAAGCTAAATGTAGATGAATCACCAGCATTAAATGGGCTCTAAGAATAAAACTGTGTCCTGAATATCCAACTAACCTGTCCTTAAAGTGGCCATTTTCACAGAGACCTGAAAGTACATTGGCAATGTGACCCAATCACACGTAAAAAAAAAAATAGGACCAAAGACAAATGAGGGGAATATGTACAAAAGGGTAAGACCCTTGAAAATCTTAAGCCCTACTTGGTTAATTGAGCTTCTCACATCCAGGCTTCCTGTGGGGTTAATTAAGCATTGGTGAGTGCAGTAACCATAATATAAAATCTACTCAGATTTTCAAAAGTGTTTTGATAAAATTTCATAGCAAAAACTGTGCAAAGAAATTTTAAGTAAACATGGAAGTAGGAATAGTTCCACAAGCATAGAACTATCTTAAAAATAGGAAGTAAAGTGTGAAGTGTAGATGTGGAAAAGACAGGCAAGCATTTTTATAAACTTTGACTATGTAATTCAAAGTGATAGCTGCACATCCTTTAGAGTTCACTGTCCTCTTTAGGTAGTAAAATATCAAACCATAGCATCATGGAATCCTAAAGAGCTGGTATGGCTCCTCATATACTATAGATTAAGAAACTGAGATTCAAGGGGGATTAATAATTGCCTAATATTAAAACATAAACATCAGGAAGATTTTATAAGATGTACAAATTAGAACAAAAGTTACATATGAGTTCCCCTGTGGGCATGTGTTGAGTATTATTGGGTTGGCCAAAAAGTGCCTTCGGTTTTTAAGTAAAAATAAAAGACACATTTTTCATTTTCACCAAGAACTTTATTGAACAACGTATATTGAACAACGTATTCAATACGTTCCTTTTGTTCCACTACCTTCTGCCATTTTTCAGGCAACTTCATAATTCCATCTTCCCAAAACTTTTTATCTTTTTGAGCAAAGAACTGTTCCAGGTGCCTTTTACAGTCTGCCAGGGAACTG
Source organism: Eschrichtius robustus (assembly GCF_028021215.1). Classification (NCBI taxonomy): domain Eukaryota; kingdom Metazoa; phylum Chordata; class Mammalia; order Artiodactyla; family Eschrichtiidae; genus Eschrichtius; species Eschrichtius robustus. The sequence continues at coordinate 85,474,917 of NC_090829.1, read as the reverse complement.
AAATTTTTTCCATTAAGAGAATTTTATAAAGACCTAACTAAATGGAAGTCCAAAGGTGTAATGTCTAGTGAATACAGCAGATGAATCAGAACTTCCCAGCCAAGCTGTAACAGTTTTTGCCTGGTCATCAAAGAAACACGCGGTCTTGCGGTATCCTGATGGAAGATTATGCATTTTCTGTTGATTAATTCTGGACACTTTTCGTCGAATGCTGCTTTCAGATGGTCTAATCAGGAGCAGTACTTGTTGGAATTAATCGTTTGGTTTTCCGGAAGGTGCTCATAATACAGGACTCCCTTCCAATCCCAACATATACACATCACCTTCTTTGGATGAACACTGGCCTTTACTGTGGTTGGTGGTGGTTCATTTCACTTGCCCCACGGTCTCTTCCATTCCACATTATTGCACAATATCCACTTTTGATCTCAATTTGTTTTAAAAACGGAACATTTTCATTACGTTTAAGTAGAGAATCGCATGCGGAAATACAGTCAAGAAGGTGTTTTTCGCTTAACTTACGTGGAACTGAAACATCAAAGTGATGAACATAACCAAGCTGGTGCAAATGATTTTCAACGCTTGATTTGGATATTTGGAGTATGTTGGCGATCTCCCACGTGGTATAATGTTGATCGTTCTCAATTAATGTCTCAATTTCATCGCTGTCAACTTCAACTGGTTTACCCGACTGTGGAGCATCATCCAGTGAGAAATCACCAGCACAAAGCTTCGCAAAACCACTTTTGACACATTTGATCAGTCACAGCACCTTCTCCATACACTGCACAAATCTTTTTTTTTTTTGCGTTTCAGTTGCGTTTTTACCTTTCTTGACGTAATAAAGCATAATATGCCGAAAATGTTGCTTTTTTTCTTCCATCTTCCATATTAAAATGGCTACATAAAAATTCACCAATTTTGATGTCTTTTTTTAAATGCACACAGATATGACAGCTGTCACATATAATCTAACAAAATTGTTTTGAATGAAGTTAAAGACAACTAAGTGCTACTAGAGCCATCTTACGGGAAAAAATGAACCTTTTGGCCAATCCAATACGTATTACTAGTAATAAAGAATACAAGACTATGTACTTAAAAACAACCTTTGAAACATGGTCCCCAAAAAAGGATCTTAAAAGAATTATAGTACATTCTCTGAAAACATCTCAATGTGTTGTGGCTATACAGATGCCAAAAATACTGGGCATCAATAGAAGCGCTTTGGATCCAGACTTGAGGATCTCCAACATTTAACAGCTAGTTTTTGGAGAAGATGGCTGCACAGGAAACATCAAGGGAGTTAACAAGGGGCATAGGAAGAAAATCAAAAGAGCATGATGGCATGGAAAATAGGGCAGAAAGCATTTCACAAAGGAGGAAGTGGTCAGCAAGATGAAACGCTCAATGAGATCTCAATAAGAGTTACTTTGGTGAAGTGACAGAGGTCTCAGAAGCAGATGGGGTGAACTGATGAATGCATTGGTGAGGAAATGGAAATACAGAGTATAAACATCTCTGGTGAAATTTGAGTGTAGATAGGGAAAAGAGAGAGGGCAGTAGCTAGCTGCATTTTCTATCTTTATAAATGATCCCTTCACTCACCAAATCCAGGAAGCTGGCTTATTCATGACTCCTCCACCATCCTCCATACCCACTTGATCTTTATGTGGTATGGATTATATTTCTACACTCTTGAATATATCATCTTATATTTATCTTCCAATGACTCACCAACGGTGATAGGATAAAATCCAATCTCCTTAGTACAGGATTTAGGGCCCTTTATAATCTGACCAACATTACCCATCCAGCCTTACTTCTTACTTCCACCCTAAGGTGCAGCCATACTAAACCAGTTGCCATTTTTGAATGAGCCAGGCTTTCTCATTCTTCTGGGCCTTCATGCGTACTATTACTTTTTCCTAGAATGTTCTCCCCCAATGCAACCACCCCCCGCCCCTGCCTGCCCTTCACCTATCAAACCTATTCATCTTTCAAATTTCCATTCGAATATGATCTTTGTAAATCTTTCCTTGCTCTCCTAAGTAGATTTTAATGTTCCCATAGTAACATTTTAGGCCCCTCCTAAGGTATTAATACTTATAGAATTCTTTTGTGTTTGAGACCCCAGCAGCCCATATAGGGTGTCTCTTGAGAGCATACACCCTAGACAAAGTATATCTCTTTGCTTTGCACAAAGTTTCCACTAATAATTTTTTTTTTCTTTTAGTGAATGAAAGGATGTATTTGTTACCAAAGATGTGTTATACCAAAATACGACTAGCTTTAGTTTAGGTCATAGGTGGGATATATATAGTTGGCTACTAGAGGAAACTAGTGATTTATAAGTCAAAGGTGAATTTATTTCCTTGAAAACTTTATGTATTTGAAAATTAAGATGAATCACATTCTGATGCAAAAGAAGTTTCTTGAACCACTCTTCAATTTGATGGCTCTCCTCAGTGACCTCAGCTTCTCTTCATTTAAAGCAAGAATCACCTAAAAAATGCACTGCATACCTGTAATATCCAGAGCACTAAAGAGGATATAAAGTTATAAATGATATATTGCCTGTTCCCACAGTTCATAATCTGGAGAGGATCTAAGACGAACAAATATATACTTCTTTGAAACACCTTCAAGTGCTATTTGGGCAATAAGTGCCTTATAAGTAGCAAAAAAGGTATATAGTGACCCTGTATAAAACGTATGGTTTCGTTAATGCCCCTAAAATGAGAAGACATTTCATTCTAGAGTTCAAACCCAAGGAATATCTTGAATCTCGACAAGGATGATCTCTCCTATTGTAAATAGGTTTTAAGTATCCCCCTACTTAGACTTAGCAGAATGGCCACAGATAAAATCACTTTGCCTATCTTTCTAGCATCCAATTAAAAATGTATAATAGAAAACATGAGAAATTAAAAAGAGACAAATAAATAATTTTTTAAAGGATTCAGTTTAAGTATTTCAAGGTACAAAACAGGTCCTATCCTATTGCTATGCAAGATAGATGGGTAATTAGGAGGAGTTTATTGATTTTTCGTGGCTCATTTAGAAAACTTGGCTTGTTTCACATGTATTTAAACACCAAACTTGGCAGCCTTTTTTTCTTCTTGAGGGTTTATGTGTTATTTTTCGGGGGGGTTTGCTTGTTTCTTCACTGAACCCCCAAACTTAGTCTCTGTTAACATAAAATAGGAAGATATGATGAGAGCAGAGGAAAATTCTGTGATTTAAAAATCTCTATTCTATTTTCTACATTTAAACTTCAAAAGATTAAAAGCAGCTTAATTATCAATTGGTCAAACTGTTTTCTAGTATTTTTGGCTCTCAGACAAGTGTCTATACAAATAATTGTCAACCTGGGGGAGGTTAATTTGAAAAGAAAAGACCCCACAAGTGGTAGTTTTGATCTCTACTTTCTCCACTTTGAGAATCACTGTTCTCCTTATTCAGGCAGCTGATGTATTGCAGCTGTAGTGATTCACCTATTTTCTTTTCAACAGTATTATTTTCACTCTATGGACTTAAAATTTTATCCTAAACTCTAGAAAAAATAAATATATGGCAACTGGTCAGTTTTTGAACATCCAGACCCCGTGATTTTAAGAAACAATTCAATATTACCCATAGTCAGGCTTTTTTCACCATAATTCCCAGTCACACCTATCATAAGCCTGGGAAGAACACCTCGAAAGAACTTACTTAGAGCTGTCCTCTTTTACATGGAAAAACAAAAAAGGCATCTGGCTTGCAATAGCGCTATAGACCTTGCAAGTCTTCTGCATTTTGGTTTAATCAGAGATTTTCCAAAAGTCTAAAGATGATGATACATCTTTAAAAAAAATAAGAGAACCATACAGTTAACTTAGCTCTGTAAACCATGGGAAAAACAATTATCTTAAGAGATGCCTTATGGGGTCATTGTTTCACATGATAAAGCAAGGAGATTAGGGGGCCAAGACTCAGTTAGAAGTCTTGGATCATTCGAATTGTTCTAACTAATGATTCTTCTTCAAGGAAAAAAGTGGGCTCCATTTCTGTTTTTAAAAATCCAGAGTGTCTGTAATAGTGCAACTAATGACAACCTTCCCGTTATTCTCACTTAAGAGGAAACCCTATAATAAGAGCTTCCCAAAATGTCAAATAATACTTGTCTCATAACAGGGCTTCTTTGTTCATTCACCATGTCTCTTTTGATACGCACAGATAATAAAAGTTCACGTAAAACTGAAGGTAATATAGAGCAGAAGCCAACACTAATTCTGTATAAATATGTCTGATTAATAAGAGTGCCATTGTTATGGTTACTTCGTAATGTCATGATTGTTACAAGAATGGAGGATAGAAGTACTCTTACTCTCGCTGTTTTTGTTCATCCTCTGTCATCCAACCAGTTTGTGAATTTTTCTTCAACGAGGGAAATGAAAGATAGACTTTGTCCATTAATTATTTCTGTTTCATTAGTTCATCTCATGAGCTGTGAAACTAGCTTTAAATTCAGGGGGAAAAAATTAGGGTTTTATTCTAAAATTAAACCTTGCATCCTCAAAAAAAAACTGAATACATGCTCCAGGCTTAATTTCTAGGCTCCCTTTTCTACATGTACAACTACTATATCACTCCAACGATAAAATTTAGCATGATAGCACTAAGACATGGCTAGGAGCCTAACATGTTAAACCAAGGTTGTATTTGAGATTCAATCCCAAAAATTAGAAAAACCCCACCCTGTGAAGTAATAAGAAAGTCCAGAAGTGAGCATATGGTTCCTTATTGGAAAGGAAATAGAAAACAAGTAATAGATAATAGCACACATTCATGGCAAACAGACAGGCTCATAGATTTTGAAGATGTTATCTTAGGCTGGTAGATAAGTTTGTATTGTCATTACTTTGCTTTTCTCTTTAAATTCTTATCTCCCAGATCCTGGCCTCCCCCGTTGGGGCAGCAGTATAATATAAAAACTTAACAGTTGATCTTAAACTTAGCTGACATTTTTATATCCTTCACAGCATACTTTTTAGATTGCACCCAAGAAGGAGATCATTAAACAGTAGCAGACCAGTTACCAGACCATTTTGACTGAACAAATAACACTGTGCCTTCTTGCTGACAAATCAAACAATATTCATACAATCATTACAATCAATTTCATAAATAAAGAGCTATTAACAACTGGAGAAAAATAGGAAAGAAATTCTATTTCACCCAAGTTCCTGCATCCTCTCCTCAAAGCTCACAAAGTTTCAGCAGTGGAGGACGCTGTGCATGAGAAAAAATGGACTTGGTTGAACTGGAGTCTCCTGTGAAGCAGATTTTGTCAGTCAGAAGGCAAGGACACATTTCTGTGATTATTTCAGCCTATTTTTTTGTAGTAATTAGCCAGAGTTCCATTTTGCTGGGGCTGGCATCACTCACAGCTCACTTATTTTTTTTTTTTTTAATTTAGGCTTTTCTTTCCTTTTTATAAAGTAAATTTACATATTTTCAGTCTCTCAATCCCTTCTATGTTTTATTTATGAATATAGCCCTTCTTGATGGTAACTTTAATGTGAAAGTGGTAGTAATTAATGTCCCAGTCTGCTAGGTTAATCCCTTTCTACATTCTCTATAGAGAAGTTTAAGGTAAGTAACAGTTTACAGTCAATATTAGGTTTAATTATGCTTAATGAGAGTTAGTGTCTATGTTTACTAACTGCATTTAGGTGTGTGGATCCTAGATGAATTTTCCCTTGGCCTCATTCTGATTTTTTAATAGTGCCACTGTGTACTGTATACTCAATGCTTAAATCTATAAAGCTGTTCCTGGAGAACAAAGCAGGGAAGGCACCTGTTTCAGTTAGGACACCATTAAATGAGTGCAGCCTTAACACAAATGCACCTTTCTTTGGGAAGGGAGGTATTATTTTATAATGCTTTCCAAACAGATCCATTTGAGAGGCTAATTATTGCCTAAATTTCAGATCCTGAGTAAGTCTATACATATAAAAAGCTGTTTCATACTAAGTACTATCATCACTAGTGGTTAGTGTAAAATTATAGAGTATTAAACACTTCTAAGACTTTATTATATTAATCCTTCAATGTTATCATTTCACATATTAAGATATAAAACTATTTTGACAAGTCACTGGTTTGGTCCCTCTTTTTTTTTTGCCTAAAAAATGTCTTTTGTCTTATAATTGTATTTAAATTCATTGAAGCATATAGGACAAAACTTTTGTTTCCTTACTGAGCTATAACAATACGCACCAAAACAAATACTCAGACCTAGAGGGAATCCTGTAGTAGTGATCCAAAGGAAATTTAGTATACTTATTTTTCTTAAAGGATTCCTTTTTGCTATGTTTGTGTTGTGGATAAATTTTGAGTAGAATTGAGTACTACAGTTAGTTTCTCTAAGTCTATTGATAGGCTAATCAATTCAATAAACATTTATTGAGAACATGGTCTGAGCTAAACACAAAAAATGAAGAAGGCATATTTCCTTCCCTCAAGAAGCTTACTGTCTGGGAAAGGAGACATACTTGGTGAAATAAAGAATTTGTTTACAATTAGTTTGAGAAATTTCTTGTCTTTTGAAAATTCTACCTTTAGTTAGTAATAACCTGACTTTACGTTTGCTTTTAGGAAAAAAAAATAGAGGCAAACATTTCTTTAAAAACCACAAACTAATGGGCTTAAAAGGAAAATAATGCAATCCAAACTATATGCTTAATCAGAAAAAGACTTTCTACTGCTTAGATCCTGTTTTAAACGTATTTTAGAAATAACTAAACACATGGCCTATGATAAGTATTTGCCTCTTTTTGGAAAATTAATTTCCCCTTTTGGGGTTTCTATAAAGTTAAATGTTTTTTGTTTTTTTTTTTTAAATCTTAAAGTAGCACACTCAAACATACAAGGGAAATATATTTTGTAGGAAAAAATTTTAGGAACAATACATTGGATCCTTTAAGAGTCACTTTTCTTAAGAGGTCTTTATTTTCAACGTCATCATCTAAATTATTAACTTTTCATATGAAATACATCATGCTAACAGCAGCCTAGAGAAGAATTTGAACAAAACCAAATTATCCATTTCTAAAATACTTGAAATACAAAGGGATGGTTATGTACTTCTAAGAAAAATATTCAGATGTTTTTAAGTAATCATCTCTCCCTAATATTTTAGATTTAATTTTATGAATTTAGCAACAAAGAACATGGTTTAGTACAAAATGAGAAAAATTGCTTTAGAAGTGAAGAAATCATCTAAATATTATCAGATTTTTATTAAATAGCAACAGAAAACTGTATGCTGAACTACTGTCAGATATATGCATATCTTCTTTTTATCCAATAAAAAAACACTAAATTCCTCCATTTCAAATACTGAGGATACCAGCAAAGTGTTCACACATCTGGATGTCTTTCTGCACTTACCTAAACTGACCTTCCTGCTATGTACTTTCCATCTCAGTACCTTGAGCTATGCACATTTGCGAAAACCACTTGACCAGTTTATATTCTCCTTCATCATGCTACATTGAAACATCTTGAGAACTTTCAAATTACTGACAGACACTGAGCATTCATAGGCACCAAGTTCTGTATCCCTGCTCAGCAAAATAAAAAAAGGGAAAAAACCTAGAATCAAATAGTAATAAAGTCCCTCTCACCCTGATAAACATCATTTAAAAAGTCAGTCTCATCCTGACACCAGTTATATAAAACAAGTATTATCTTAGTGTTAACTCACAGGTTATTACATAAAAATTTCTATAGTTATGTATAACAGGCTTAATATATAAATATGCATAAATATATTTGAATATAGCATGCATATGCAAGCCAGCTATTTATTATACTTGAATGTACATATTATACATATATATTTTTTTACATGTAAACATTTATTCCTGAAATTTAAAGGGAAAATACTTAAACTATTTTCATAACACAAGTTCTAACTGAAATAAAATGTCCTTTAAAAACTGTAATTAATGGATGCTGTGTCACACAGTGAACCAAAGGGTCAAACCTTATAATTCACAGTTTGAGAGGTCATAGCTTAAATTATAACTTTAAAAAACTGATTATCTGTGAGTAATTTGACAAATCCATCTAATATACTCTGAATGCATATAAAGTCTTTTTGAGAGTAAAAAGAATGTATGTCCAAGTGGACAGCTGATGGAGGAAATGGCCTTTTTACTGAACAAGGCTGAAGTCCAGCATAATGACTTGGAATGCCTTTGAATGAGCATGCAAGGCTGGAAGGCCAAACAATACACACATCCAACGGGAGCATAATGAACAATCTAATCGGAAGACAAAAATATTCCACACACATGTCCAAAGAGAAGAAGGAAAAAATATACATTTCCATCACCTGCTCTTTCATCACTGCTACTACTACCCAATTCACAGATAAACTCAAATTCTGGACCATTAATAAACAATCTTTAAAGAAATAATTTTTGTTTTTTAAAAATACTAGAAATTCCCATGACTTTTCAATCTGAGATTGAAAATACTTATGGAAGTCACCTATATCATATATAGTAAGCCAGATTTATAAAATTGTTTTCTTTATGACTTACCTTGAAAGCAAATATTGCTTCACCTATCTTCATCCCAAGGCCACCCACCCCTCAAGACATAATCTGAAATAATTTTGCCAGCCTGCATTTTTTAGATCTAGAAGTAAACCTCTATTAAGGAGGTAGTCCATTGAAGATAATTCCTCCATTATAGACCAAACTTCTTAACTCATGCCAGAATTAAGAAGTCCAGAAAAATGTCATTTAGTTATATGTCTATGTTATAATATTTACTTATATGTGTATTTTATTTTCTTCTTAGTCCTTCTTTCTTATCAGTTCCCCAAAGGGGAAAGACTATGTCTCATTTTTTCCACAGTTATATCTTAACCCCTAGGAAGTTCCTGGCACAGAGCAGATATTCAATAAATATTTGCTGGAGGACGGAAAGAAGGAAGAGGAGGAAGGCAGGAGGTCTATAGTTAGTTAATCTCTTCTAGCATTATTTATGTGATTGTAGGAAGAAAAATTTGGAAAAAAGTGTACACTTTATTTAGTCAGTTTACCTACCCAGCAATTCACTGACCCATGCATCTATTCTAGAAACTAAAAAGATTTAAAACAGCTTCCAAAAGTGCATATTACAAGATAAAATAAATTAAAATGGATGAAAAATTAAAAGAATGGAAATTAGAGTGGGAACTAAGATGTTTATGTATGTATACATGTAAAGACAATTAAATCATAGGAAAGGAAGGGAATTTGCTTTCTTAATGTCTTCAGTTTAAATCTTATTATAACCACTTATTATAATGCTCTTATTACAACAAAACACTAAGAGATATTTACCAGTTCCTCACGTGGCCATGTACTACAGCAAACATTACATAACCAGGTTTCTTATATCATAAGCCATAGAGTCTATTGTCAATTATAATAAAGTGTAATGAGTAAGTTATAACAGTAAAAACATAGATTTTTGTGAGAGAGCAAAGAATTCTTCTCTGAACCAGAAAAAATGCTTGCCTGGTAATTGCTTTACTTCGATGCTACTATGTCCTGTTACATGTATTAGAAAGGAGACTTTTGTAAACACTGTTGGCTCTTGATGCGCAGGGAAATACATGCACTCAAATGTTACTAGTACAAAGGAGATCCGAACATGTAAATTATTATATCATAAGAAAACATATTTGAAAAACAGTCTGTTTCTTATAAGTGAAAGCCAAACTCTGATTCCACTTAGCCTGGTAATGTTTCTGTCATTCCCTTGGACCAGCCCACACATACTGGGCTCTTGATAGGTCCTGGGCTCGACCATCTGGCCCTTTATTTACTTAATTCTTTTTTAACACTGACAAGTGTATTAGTAACACTTCCTTGATCACTGGTAAATATAGACCCACCACACAACTAAGATTTTCCCTAATTCTGAAAGTCACTAATTAGTTGTGGGTAGGGGTTGGGGAGTATTACAAAGATATGTTGAGCAGTACTACAATAAGTAATCTAATTCCCAAGAAGAAAGCATGTTAATCTGCTTCCCACTTCATTAGAGGAATAAAAAAACATCTTGTCATCACTAATGGATACAAAAAGAGACCTGGATATTTGGGGGAGTGGTAGACAGGGAGGAAGAATGAATGCAGCATTTAGTCAAGAAACACAAGTCCCCTACACATCTTGGACAATGATCATGGTTTTTCTTGGTATCTTTTGATTGCTCTATTTATCAGTGTGTTTCATGAGCATACTTTATTCAATTAACATAAACACAAGCTTCCAGAGGAAACAAATATGGTAAATGAATCCTATTTAATAGAACTGATCATTCTACTGGTACTTAAGTTATGTATTAAGCAACTTTGGAAGCTGCATTAATATTTCCAAACCAGTAAAGTCTCGATTACTTGACCTTGCAGAATAAAATACTGTAGGTTTAAAGGAGAGAATACAGTTTCCAAAGGTGCTAATAAGTCATTTAGAGAGAAGATATGGTCTAATTATAAGTACTAAAACTGGAAATTTATGTATTTTAAGTCCATTAGAAAACATATTTATTTTTAGGTGTTTTTTTTTTTTTTCTGTTGAATGAGAGATAGTCTAACACTGTTTAAATTTCCGATAAGGTTTAGATTCTTCAAAGAACATCAGCTGATTGTTGTCTGTGTTAACTCAAGCATCAAGTTTAAAATATCATAACTCAACTCCCTGAAGCTAAAGATTTTAACTGTGTAAGTTTGGATCAGTTGTCCTCATTTCTAGGATCAAACAACATAACACCAAGCAAAAGCATTTAAGAGACTATTTTGGGTTTCAGTCTATCTCCTTTGTTCGTTTTGGGGAAAGGATGATGTTCTCTTTGTATTTACCCCAAATAACTATAATCTCAACTAAAAACTTATAAAACTGTGGATTGTGAGGTAGGTGTAAGTATTTCCAAATCTTATAACTAATGAATAAAATTGAATTGGCTCATATGCAGAAGTAAATTGATGAGAGGCTGAAGAATGGAATAAACAAGGGGGGGGGGAAAGCACATTGTTTGCTATGTAATTTAAGAACTGTCAGAGAACTGGGGCATGTCTTATTTACTGGTATATGAAAAAAAGAAGAATGAATGCTTTTGCATACAAATAAATGCAGGTATAGAAACATAACAGAAGCTTTGTGTTACAATGGAACTTAAACTCCTCTGGGCAGTGATCAGCTAAGAAGGAACAGAGACAGTTACAACGCAGTGATAACTAGCTGACAGATTTATTATTCATGGCAGGTATGTAAGCAGTCAAGGCAGAGATGTTGGTGGCCTCTCCTCATCAAGTAGCTTTGCCAGTACAGACTGGATGCCTGGAACCAGGCAAGACACAGAAACAATAAAACCTAGAGCCAGCTAAGGGAAGATTCAGCACAATCCATCTCCAATTTTAAACAGTACTAGAAATCTCCATTGAAGAATGTGTTTCCCTTGGGATTGGCATATATTGTATTTACAGGATATTGACCAACACTCCTCTCTATTTATCTTACTGTGCTTAGCAACATACCTGAAACACCTACCCAGAAGTTCCCAGTATATTACAGAAAAAAGTGATTTTAACATTAGTTGGCAAAAATTTCTGTTGATAGGTATGTCATTACATGAACAGATGGTCAAAGTGAGTCCATTTCACTGACAGTATATTACGTGGGTCTTTTTATCTCTGAACAACCAAACCAAGCAAAAGCACAGCACAGAAGAGGTCATTGTGCCTTCCCTCATTTGGTTGGCAGCTTTATCTTTGAAACATGAAAATAAAACTAACATGGACTATAATCCTCCATAGTACCATTTCTGCATAACATGTAATAGAATACGTAAATATTCATATTTAAAAATCATCCTGATATTTGTGAAGATGGAAAAATACAAGGGATATTTTTTATCTTTCAACTCCATGATCTGCAGTAAAAGGAGAAAAAATAAAGGTCATATTTCCTATTCTTCAGTTTTTTATCTAACCAACTGTTTATAAGAAGAAAGCAAGTTACAATTCTTTATTGGTATTCAGGTCTTTTAATGAAAGCTCAGGAAAAATATATTTTAAAAAAAACAAATCTCCATAAAAATCTATTTTCCTTTGATTATTTTTACTTAATAATTTTAAAATATAACAGCTGAAATATTCATAACCAAATGAATTAATAGTGTAGCAGATATCCAATCACCAATTACTACATTTTACACCATGAGATCTCTTGAAATACACACACACACACATACACACACACACACACAGACACACACTACTATTTGGATTCTTAGTATGATAGCCTCATCAATATAACCAACCCAAAATATAGTTTACCTTGATTTTGTAAAATAAAAATAAATAATATTATGAAGCAAAAGAAAAACTAAAAATGTATGTATATCTATAACAGCTAGCAGTCAAAACAACAGCTGAAAATCACACTGCTAAAACGCATCTACACATGTGGCTGTGAAAACTTAAGTGCAAGGAAAATTCTGGTTACCTACCTTCAAAAGGAGCTGATGAAGTATGAGATTTAAGAGTACATCTTTAGTACTTCTGTACCTTAAAATATTGCCGAGTATTAATTTTTCATCAAGTTGTCATTTTCTCTGACATTTGGTTTTATTAATCAAGGCATTTATCATTAATTTGTAGAAAACATCATAATTAAGCCAAATAAAATAAAATCCTTAAAAGGTTAAAATTAGAAAGCAGGTGAATGAGAACTTTGACATTACCCTGTTGACATACAGGAGTTTTTTGAAAGTATGGGAATCAAGTTTTTGCAGTGAGTTTGGTGCCTCAATCTTAGGGCTGGCTGGTTTTTTAAAATGTTATAAAGATTTGATTTAAAGCTCTCTGACAGTTTTGACATTCAGGTGAAAGTACTGCTGCTGCATTTGGAACAATTTGCATATCCCACTGCTAAACGGAATGTTTGAGGTGTGCACTGGTGTAAAGAAATTAAAAACAAGCTATCACACATGCTTAAGTGTATGTATTCACAAAACTGATGGTTGGATCACACCACCCCATCTCCCTCCAATGTAATCTGTGATTTACTCTTCTATAATAAATTACCCTACCATGTTATTCTCGCTGGAAGATCTAACCATGCATGTAAGAAGCAAAGTAATTACAGTCCCCTCTTGTTTCAGAAACCTTCTTCAATCCCTATGAGCTCTTTATACACAATGCAGCAACACAAGTCTATTGTAAACTTCTTGCCTGAAATTCTGGATTTCTGACTATGAGTCGCCACTAAATCTTGTCTGCACAGTTTCACTGTCCCCCAAAAATGCATTTTTATTTCTAATAGTTGTAAAGCTCTTGCTGAAGAGGAATTGGTACTGACTTTTTGACTTTGAGCCAATGTGTCTATTTAAGAAAAGGGCAAGGTATAAAATCGGAAGAGTTCCAAACTGATTTAAAAAACAGGGGAGGGGCCATAATACATTCCCAAATAGAAGGATCAAGGGGTATATAGCAACACCCAATTAGGGTGACATCTTCTGAGATGACACAAGGTTTCTTCTTTTTTTGACTTATAATTTCAGATTGTTTTAGGTACACATAGAAAATTTTATTTAACGTGCTAAAGGGCAATAAAGAAAAGACCTGAGGCAGTAAACCCAAGGCCTTTAAAATTATGAAACTTTCCAGGAAGATAAAAACCTATTGAAGAAAATATCATTGGATATTACCTTTAGTCTTCAGAGCCTCAAAGGGCAATTCTTAACACTTCTTTTTGTGTGACTGTAAAAGAGAAATACTTAAACTTAGTAATCTGCCAAGGAAACAATTTACATTTCCACAATACCTTTATGACTAGTCATGAGAAGTAGGTAGTTGAGTTTGTGTATGCCAACTAATATCTATAGTTTTTTGTTTGTTTTGTTTTGTTTCGGCCGTGCCATGCAGCACATAGGATCTTAGTTCCCTGACCAGGGATCGAACCCAAGCCCCCTGCACTGGAGGTGTGGAGTCTTAACCACTGGACCGCCAGGGAAGCTCCAATATCTATAGTTTTAAAAAGAAAAATAAAGGCTAACACATTAATTTGTCTATGTGCAGAACAATACTCAGTAAAATATGGCATGAATTTACAATTTAAACCACTGTGTGTACAGGGTTTAGATGGAGAACAGAATATTTATTATAGTATTATTAGAAGCTTTATTAATTTACACAAACAGATGTTTTTACATTTATATTTTTTAAATTAAAAAAAACTGATCTAAAAAAACCCACTAATCTCCAATAGTCTTTATTACATTTATTTGTTTATTCTTAATTACCAGAGATTTTGCCAAGATCTACTACCCATAATACACTGGTAAGCACTGGTAAGTTAGGAAGTATACAAAGATAAAATACAAGCCCTGTCCTCAAAATATGAGTGAGGTTGGAGAGATTTTCATAAAAAAGATAATCTAAAGAGAATAAAAAGTAAATGGGTGGAAAGAAACAGGGAGTAGAGGGTAACATGCTCAACAGAGCTTGAACCGGTCTTTAGTACCTAATGCACTGATATTAGAACATGGCTTTATGTTCCCTGTCTCAGCAAGCAAGGCTAATAGGAGGGTCCTGCTCAGATTTGGAGGCAGGGATGTCAAACAAATGGATCAGTCACTTTTAAACTATCTTCTGACCAAATGCTTTTGATAGTATAGAATGAAAACTAGGACTGGGAGCAGTAAAGCAGGCAGGATGCTGAGGTGACTTTAAAGCCAATTTGGTGAGTTAAAATATAAAAAGATTTAACTAGAAACAACTCTCCTATTAAAAATTGAGTTTGATATTGTATGTCCTCGGAAAGCGATCTCTCTAAATTTGCTATGAAATCTCATTGAGGACCTTGATGTCATATTTACTAATAATCTCCAGAGATTCAGCCATTCATAATCTCAAAAGCAGTTTTACTAATGGAAATGCGCATATAAACATAAGCCAATCCTGTAAACGAGTACATCTACCGTAAAAGTTCTATTAAAATGAAGACGGTCTAAGGGTTTTAACTGACTAGATATTTAAGATGCAGAAACAAAGGGAAAACAAAGACTCAAACAACAAACCATACCAGCGATCCTGAGCTTATGCTGTACTAATAAATAAATGGGATCCAGAAAAGGAAGCCGATAGTTCTGCTATAGTCAGGGTACCTGAGTAATACTACACTTACTCTGCAACATCAACTTTAGAAGAGGCTCTGAAAATTAGAATCTGCTAGGAGGAGTGAGATAATAACCATTAATCATGGATAAACAGAGGATAACTAGGAATGGAAAAGAAAAAAAAATGTTCAGGTTGTAGGGATGAGGTGGGGAAGGATACTTTGGAGGAAATTAATTTGGCCATTACATGATATTTTATAAAAGTAATTTTTATTATTTATTGTCTGTCTTCCCTCCTAGAATGGAAGGGCCATGAGATCAGGCCCTGTCTCTTTCACTGTATCCCCCATTTATATGAATAGTGTCTGCTACATAGTAGGAGATCAATGAATATTTATTGAAGGAAAGAATCAACAGCCTGACCAATGTATGAAAAGGCACTAAGTCTATATCTATTTACAGATGAAACAATTTAAGCTTAAAGAAGTTAAATGTTATATATTAAACTTTGACCTTTTGCAACTGCAAACTTCTACAACCCATTTTTCATAGTCTTTCACTCAATATTCATTCTAGCAGGGGAAACAAACAATAAGCAAATAAATCATTAAACCAATAATGTCCTATAATTAATACTATGAGGACAAATAAAGCAAGGTAATAGCATTGAGAGTTACATGGGCTGATATTTTAGATAGGTCTGGACAGAAAATCTTCTCAGAGAAGGCGACAATAAGAAAATTCCTGAGTGAAGTAAGGAAAAGAGTCAAAAAAAAAAAAAAATATGTGGGGCTATATGGGCTGTTATAAGGATTAAAAGAGATACACACTACCTTTCTTAGTATCGTGGCTTGCAAACAGTACTCTCAATAACTACTATTTTATTACGTTGCTATTATTTTTATAAATGGTGAACTCCCCCACTAGATTATAAATTTGTCAAAGACATCCATTTTTCTTTCCCTACAGCTCCTTAAATAGTGTCTAGAAAGAATTCAATAAACATTTATAAAATTGAAAATATGAAGACACAATTATCAGTTCAGTAATTAGAAAAACAGACCATATGAATATGAGACAGTTACCGTATTTCATATGCCTAAATCAATCTAATTCTGTTAAATCAATGTCACTTAATAATTAATCATTTATGGATTAAAAAGAAAGGAAAAAGGGAAAATATATAAAATGGTTAGAGCCAATAAGTCATAGATAAAAAAAGAGTAAGAAATAATCAGAAAAAAATGAAGGTATTGATACTAGCCCACTATCTTGACCATTCACACGCTCTTTGTCTGCCTCCATCAGATTAATACATGTTTCTAGCGCAAGAACCCTACAGCGCAGGCAGCTGATTCATTTATGTGTTCCTAATACAAGCACAGGGCCTGGTGTATAGTGAACAGTCAATAAATCTTTGTCGAACTGAATTGAACTAAAATTATTTTTAGTACTTCTGATGTTTTAAAGCTAGTTTAATTTTTTTAAGTGATAAAATAGAATAGGAGATTACTATAAAAAAAATAACAAGTATTAGGTATTGGCTCTGCAGCAAAGAAGTAGAAAACAAGGTTAGCTTTTACCAAAGACTGAAATATAAGTGACAGTGTGATAACTGTCATTGGAAGAGACAGATCTGTAGAACAGACCATAGGGACTTCAGTATGGGGTAAATATTACAGGTTGCATTTCCAGAGTGTTGAGATAGTTGACTCATTAAATGACCAAAAAAAAAAAAATTGTTCCCTACCTTTGCCATGCACCAAAACAAAAATCAGATTGATATATCTGAATACAGTAAGTAAAATAATCAAAGCGCTTTAAGAAAACTTATGTATATAATTTTCTGAACTCCAAGGTAAGAAGGCCTTTTGAAGCACGTAAGTAATAGTATATAACATAAGCACAAAGATTTATGAATTTGACTACTTAAAATTAAAACTTTTATAAATCCAAAAGTATCTTGAACAAAATTAAGATGTCTACAATAAAGACAAATATTTTTAACTTATATGATATTCATAGTGTTAATAGTCTTTATCTAGAAAGAAAGAAAGAAAGAAAGAAAGAAAGAAAATATCTCAGTTTTTCAAATGAACAAGTAATTCACAACAGAAAAAACTTAAGATATATATGAAACAATATTAATCTGTAATTGCAATGAAAGAAATGCAAATTAAAATAACTTAAATACTCCATAATAGTGAACTGGTTAAATAAATTTTATGTGATATAATGATAAGCTTCCATTAAATAAGGCAAGTAAAAATTTATAATACACCATTAAGCTCAAAATTCAGGTTGTAAAATGGTAATGCTATTAAGGTAGCAATTTTTAATAATTTGTGTATATATAATATACATAAACTATGCAAATTTTTGGTCATATGCATATATAAATGTTGATCTATATGTATGTGTGAGTACATATGTATTAGGAAAAAATATATGTATTATAAAAAGCATGTAAGCACCTATATACTAAATTATTCCCAGTACTTATCTCAGATATTAAGATATAATAGGTGTTTTTCTTTTTACAATTTCCTTCCAAATATTCTACAATACATACAAATTACTTTTCATAAAGACAAAAAAGCACTAAAACAAGACACTTAGTCTATGGTGCAGAAAAAAAATTAGATGATATATCATTAGATTTCCTGAATGTTAAGAAAGCCATTTGAAAATGTCTATCTGTCCTATTTTTGGTGAAGGCCACCTCCATTAACTGCATAGATTTTTAAAAAAGAGGTAAAGAAGGGAAGAAGATGGAGTGAGGGAGGGAAGAAATAGAACAACAAAGCAAAAAAAAAGAAAGTAAAAGGAAAGAAAAATAAGATTTGTTAAAAAAAAAATAAAACAGCAATCACACATAATGGTACCTATTAGATTCCTAGAAGCCAAATTTTAATTGTCCACATATTTGATCAAATTTTCAAAGAAAGGCACAGCCTGGAATGTAGAAAATTTAAGAGGTTTGAGGTTATATTTATACAGTAAGCATACTATTATAAGAGAAAACAGATAAAACATGTATCAATTTCAGCAATAGGACCACTACAGAGAGACAAACAAAATTCGCCATGAGAACAAATGAAGCATCAGTTTTAGAGGTAGGAGGAGTATAATTTCAAATAAGTAAAAATTCAAACTAAGCAAATGACAGGCTGGGGCAAAATGAATAGAAACTGTTAAAGACTATTTGTTATCAATAATTACAGAAAATGTCTTCATCATTAAATAAAGATTTAAATACAAACTTTGGTTGTATCTGATCAAAGATGTCAAATGAAAACCAATTTACAATCCTTAAAGAACATCAGAAAGAAAGAACCTGTACATACATGGTCAAGAGGATAAGACATATTCTAAGACTAGAAAAGACTAATTTAGTTCTAGTTCATCCATAATGGTGCTTCTGAAGGTGGAGGTATTCATTCTGGCTTTGGGTATTATCAAAGTTTTTGAAACACCAGAGAAATCTGATAAGTTCTACGGTAGACTTCTCTAAGAATCCATAAAAGTGACCTGGCTAAACCCTACACTAAAGCCATCTAAAATCAAATCAAATTCCATTGAGCCAGAGCTCTAGGGCAACAGAAGACCATTCACTTGACTCAATTATCCTTTCTGTTAGGTATTTCAGTTTCCCTTCCAAATAGAGGGGAAAAGTTCAGAAAGATTATGTACTAAATACTGCCTTTAACCCTAAAATCCAATCAACTCCTTTTTTTTTCTCACTTGTCTCTTTAACAGTAACCCAAGCCATTTCCTTTATAATGTGCAGCTTTACTCAGTTTATTTTTATTTCCCAATAGCAGAATGCCTTAAATAAAATCTTAAAAACCAACACACCAACAAATAAATAAATTAAAACACCATGACTATAAAAAGTACATAGTCTAACCTGCTTAATTATTAACAGGTAAACAGAATGCATTTCTGAATTATTTACTTAATCTCCTTCAATTAAAAACTTTAAATAAAGTTTTTGAGCTTGGAATGTGTACCCTTTCTGAGGATCCATAAAACAATTATTTAAAAATATTCTATTAAGACATTTTAATAAAAGCAACTAAAAACACCAAAGTAAATGTGAATTTAAACATTTGCATAAGTGCATAAGAAATACAACACATTTTTAAGATTTCAGAGGTCAGTAAAATTCCCTTTCTTCCAACCTCCCCTTGTCCTCTTTCAGATACTTTATTCCACAGTGCCTTTGGACAGAATGAGTAGAAATATTCTGTACTAAATTATATTAATGAGATTGATACAATAATGGTTTTGAAGCAAGCATTTATATAATGCGTTTACTCCTAAGCATATCATAAGAAACATACCATTATGAAACTATTGCAAATGTGAATAATTCTGAAACTAGGACAAGAAAGAATGAACAGTAGACAATAATCACCATTTTCTCTGGACAAAATACCAACTCAGCTAATATACTGAAGAATGATTGCTGCTTGACATAAGTAAGCATTGATTACCTGAAATGCTGGCTAATTAAATTTTCTGGCTAGCTAAGTGTTCACCAGGGAGAATAAAATTTTCATTTTGATCCTTTTAACTAAAAACCTAAAATATACTATGCGATTTTTCTGCCTTGGTATATAGGGTATTATACTTTTATCTTCACTGAAGACAAAAAATTTATATTGTTTCAGAGGATGGTCCTTACTCTTCTGGGGGATCATAATTCTCTCTGAGAAGATGATAAAAACCAAGAATCTCTTTCTCTAGGAAAGTGTACATGTTCACAAAATTTTGAATAAAATTTCCAGGAGTCCACGAACCCACGTAAAGACCACTTGTCTTCTAATTTTACAGAATTCTAAGTAGGTAGACATAGGAGACTGTACTGACTACACAGTGATCTCAAGACATAACAAGGATGTTTAAAGTTGCTTTTTGAAGACGCCCCTAATAAGGAACTATCACCTTATGATTTGTCTCTTTTTTTTTCAAAAAGAGGGGTATAAAAACAATTCTGGGGCTTCCCTGGTGGCGCAGTGGTTGAGAGTCTTCCTGCCAATGTAGGGGACGCGGGCTCGAGACCTGGTCTGGGAGGATCCCACATGCCACGGAGCGGCTGGGCCCGTGAGCCACAATTACTGAGCCTGCGCGTCTGGAGCCTGTGCTCCACAACAAGAGAGGCCGCGATAGTGAGAGAGGCCCGCGCACCATGATGAAGAGTGGCCCCCACTTGCCACAACTAGAGAAGGCCCTCACAGAGAAACGAAGACCCAACACAGCCATAAATAAAGAAAAATAAATAAATGAGCCCTCCTTCCTCCAAAAAAAAAAAAAAAAAGAAAGTGTTGTATATGTAAAATGTTTAAAAAACAAAACAAAACAATTCTGTTTAATTTAACCTTAATCTAAATGTTAAATAATGTCTCCTTTTAGGACAATTGTACTACCATTGCTTTGAGTTTTAAAACAAAATAGTGCTGTTTTCAAATCATTCCACATTCTAGAAGTGGCAACAATTTTCTTATACATTTGTAACTCTTAGAGAAGGCAGGGTCAGAGAGAGAGCTACTTAATTTTTACCTTTACTTCTAAAGATTATCAGAAAATAGCAAATACATAAGCATTTCCTGTATTCAGGTTTTGTTCTAAGTACTTTTATGTATACTTACTTAATGTAAAATTAAAAAACAAAAAAACTCTAAGAGGTAGTTACCTCAAAATCAGATATCATTATCCCTATTTTATTGATGTGTAAACTGAAGCACAAACAGATTAGGAACTTTGCCAAAGATCACGTCTCTACTGAGTGGCAAAACCAGAATTCACACCCATTCAATCTTCCTGCAGAGTCTATACTCCTACAAACCATACTACATTTCCAGTTTCAATCCTTCATGAGGTGATGGGTTTTCTTGCATGGTTTTATATTTAACACAAGTCCACCTCTTCACTACCATACAAGCAATATTCATAGTGTTGTGCTCAGACATAGCCATTTGGGGAGTTGTTCATAAGTTACTGACAAAACTAACACCACCTTTGTGACAGTTATATACCCTTGTAAATTTCCCAGAGTCAACTACTCAGAGGAAAATCCTATGATAAAAGCTGACCCCTCATTTCCTTTTCGGAAATAGCTCTGATGAGATAAAAAATTGAATGATTATATATTATTGTGAGGGCCAACCAAGATAAGTGGGCCATATTATCATAATAACAGCTCCCAAAGGTAAGACTGTCTGTTATTCCTAATTTGTCTGAAGAAAGGAACAAACCAGATTATATGATTTTTACTTTCTAGTCTGAAATAGTTTCTATGAAATAGAAATATTAAAGTAAAATGTATATTTAGTGAGGGCAGGCAAGTTGCTTCAGTGACTAAACCTGCCACAACATGAAAATTTTCTTGGCATATCTTTCTCACTGACAGATTGAGTGTTCACGGAGATAGCAACCAATTTGTTGCTCAGGATTTGCTTTCAGTGTACCAACCTTTACATTTGGCGTAGTTCCATTAAGAGTAAAGTTTGATGAAAGAAAGAAAGAGAGAAAGAGGGGAAAGAAAGAAAGAGAGAAACAAAGAAAGAAAGAAAGAAAGAAAGAAAGAAAGAAAGAAAGAAAGAAAGAAAGAAAGAAAGAAAGAAAGAAGAGAGAGAGAGAGAGAGAGAGAAAGAAAGAAAGAAAGAAAGAAAGAAAGAAAGAAAGAAAGAAAGAAAGAAAGAAAGAAAGAAAGAAAGAAAGAAAGAAAGAAAGAAAGAAAGGAAAGGGAGAAAGGAAAGGGAGAAAGAAAAGAAGGAAGAAAGGAAGGGAAAGAGAGGAAGGAAGGAAGGAAGGGAGGGAGGGAGGAAGAGAAAGAAAGAAAGACGGGAAGGAAGGGAGGGAGAGAGGGAGGGAGGAAGGAAGGAAATCCCATCCTTACAGTTTGCATAGGAAAGCTTTCCATTTTAAACTTGTTCCATTTAATTTTTATTGAATTACTCCCTACATGTAATACAATCAAGGAGGTACCAGTGAGAGACAAATATAAAAAGGCAAAATAAAGCAGAATGTTCAGAGTCCTGAAAAATTGTTAAAGATCACTTAGACAGGAAAGAAAGTACAGCAAAAGTCAAATACAAATACAGATGCAAGACTACAGAACAAAAAGGACCTTGGTAACGGAGACAGCTTTCCTTTATTAGACCCAGGGACTGTTATGAAGTAATTGATTGCAATGTAGCCAAACCAGGCTGAGAATGAGAACCTGGTTAAAATAGAAAGTATGCCTGGAATAAAACATCATCCTTGGCTCCTTCTGTCTTTAAATCATCCTACAAACCACAATAAAACAAATATTTGGAAATCATCAAGTTATCGTCTTATTCCCTATAATGATTCCCAACCACTTACAATATCAAATCCTTTGTGCTTGGTTTTCAGAGTCCTCCACAATCTGGTTCCATTATGTATCCTCTCTTCAAATAATGCAGAAATTGTACCCTCCAATCCAATAAGGTAAGATTTCAAACCAATACACACTGATTCAGCAAACGTTTTTTTGAGCCTACAGTGTGTCTAGGAGTGTTCATGTAACTGAAATCTACACAGTCTTAGAGCCAAAGAACCAAGTGTTAACCTCCAATTTCTCTAAAACTCTATGTGAATTCTTTCTCCCTTCCCACTCTTCTCTTATTCCTATCCAGACACCTATTCATGACCTTCTCTTGGATTCAACAAAAATTGATTCAAATAAAATTAATTCAATCACTCTCATTTGACTTCAAAAACCTACATATCTGTTTAAAAACTATTGATTCTTTGGGTACCTAAGAAAACATACAGAGGGCCACCCTGTTACTAACACTCTCCCACAGACACAAAACATGGTGGATCCTAAATTAACACAACACACACATACACACAAACTCTTTCACTAGGATCTAGATACACTGGTCTTCTTTCTGTTCCTTTGTGAGGCCACAACTGGTTGGGGTTTTTTAACTTGTTCTTCTAAAGTCTCTTCTCCCAGATCATTTCATGGTGGCTTCCACTTCTCGTCATTCAATCTTAGCTCAAATGGTACCTTGTTACTCTTTATCCCATTATCCACCCTTTCTGACACAAATCACTCTTCATCACTCTCTGCAATCATTATGTTTTAAATTTATGAACTCATTCATTGCCCATCTTCCTACATTAGGGAGAGCTAGCTATACACTATCCACTGCCAAATCACTTGTTTCTGGGCATTATGCCTGGCACGCAGTGAGCACTCATATATCTGAGGAATGAATAAACAAACACAAAAAAGTAATTATGAAGTTAATATTCAAGCCATAAATATTTATCAAGCACCTACCATGCACAGGTGATTTTTTTTTAGTTGAATCGCAGGCTGAGGAATGCTCTGCTCCTAATATAAGTACTTTGGGAGAAAGGTCCAAGATAAATTTGATGATGCTTATTTTGAAAGATTTCTAAACAAAATAGATTGTTACAGAATAAGACCTAAAATGCCTCCATATTTAAGACTAACAACACTGTTTTTCTCAGTCACAGTTCCCTTCACATTTCCCCCATTAAACCTATTGATATATCATCATCAACTTTTATGATCTCAAGGACAGTTGAATGGAACTGAGTGAAGGCAGTGACAGTGTCACATATGTCATTTTGGACCTTTATTGCTGAAACGGATGGGTCAGTCCCCATGAAACACAGAAGATTTAGCCTAAGACTAAACCCTAAGAGTACTAACATGTACAAATTCACTCCCTCCTTTATACAGTGTACAAATATTCTACCTATGCCCAGACTTGACAACAATTCTAATGCTTCTAAAGGTTAAAAAAATTCATGTAAACCAGGGATCAGCAAACTATCTGTAAAGGGCCATATGATAAATATTTTAGGTTTTGTAGGTCATGTGGTTTCTATCTCAAATACTCAACTCTGCCATTGTAGCAGGAAAGCAGCCAAAGGCAATAAATACATAAACAAGGATGCCTGTATTTCAAAAAAAAACTTTATTTAAAAAATAGAGAGTGGGATCATCAGGTAAATGCAAATCAAAACTACAATGACATTCTGAGGTGGTGTCCACCAGCACCAATGTCCACGTGATGGGAGAAGCTCCCAGGAATGGCTGCTGCCAGGGTCTACGTCCCCAGGGTGAGCTGCAGTTGCCTCCTGCTTCTCTGGGAGACTCTCTAAGACCAGCAGGAACTAAGGGCCCTACTCAGGTGGAGGATAGTGACATCATGCTGAGACCCTAGACTTGTGAGAAGCAGAGGTTGATGACTGAGATTGCTGGAACACCACCCTTGTTACCTTACCACCAACCAATCAGAAGAAAGTCATAAACCCTGAAGTCATCACCCCAAATGTTGCCTTTAAAAACTCTTCCCTGAAAACCATCAGGGAGTTCAGGTCTTTGGAGAACGAGCTGCCTGTTCTCCCTGCTTGGCCCTTGCAATAAACCTTTCTCTGCTCCAAAAGAAACAAACAAAAAAATCACAATGAAATATCATGTCGCAACTGTCAAAATGGCTATTATGAAAAAGGCAAGAAATAACAAGTGTTGAAGGAAAGGGATATTTTATGCACTGTTGGTAGAAATGTAAATTGGTGCAGCCACTATGAAAAACGCATGTAGGCTTCTCAAAAAATTAAACAGAACTACCATATAATCCAGCAATTCCATTTCTGGTTATTTATCTATAGGAAATGAAAACACTACCTTGAAGAGATATCTGCACCCCCATGTTCATTGTAGCATTATTTACAATAGTCAAGACTTGGAAACAACCTGAATACCCATCCACGGATGAATGGATTTTTTTAAAAACTGTTTTATATATACAATGGAATATTATTCAGCCATAAAAAGAAGGAAATCTTGCCACTTGTGACAACATGAATGGACCCTGAGGCCATGATGCCAAACGAAACAGGTCAGACAGAGAAAGACAAATACCATATGATCTCTCTTATATATAATGGAATCTCCAAAAAAAAAAATGTACTGTAGATACAGAGAAGAGATTGGTAGTTGCCAGAGCTGGGGGCGGGGGGAGTGGGCAAAATGGGTGAATGTGGTCAAAAGATACAAACTTGAAGCTATAAAATAAATAAGTCCTGGGAATGTAATGTACATCATAGTGACTATATAGTTAATAATACTGTATTGTATACTTGAAAGTTGCCAAGAGAATAGATCTTAAAAGTACAAGGAAAAAAACTGTAACTATGTGGGGTAATGGGTGTTAATTAGACTTACTGTGGTGATCATTTTGCAATATATACATATACAGTATCAAACAATTATGTTGTACACCTGAAACTAATATAACGTTATATGTCAACTATACCTCAATTAAAAACAAACAAAACAGAGAGTAAGACAGATTTGTTGACCATTGATCTAAATCCATCAATAAAGCCTATGGAATTTCTATATAGGGCAAACAGAGCAACAAAATATGATTAGAAGGGGTACTAGGAGAACTTGTATTAGAAGCCATCTTTATGTGATATGCATGTTGCTTTTACATGAATTGTATGAGTATTTATGGGGATCAATAGAGATTATGGGGGACCCAAACCTCTCAGGTCACCCTTGTCACTGCCACCTAATCCCAATTTGGGTATATTTTTGGCACTATATTTTGGTCTTAAGTAGATTCATTGTCTTTCCATAAATATTCAATCCATTAGATTATTTGTATCCTAATTTTTAAATTATTTTTGAAAAGCTACAACAAATACTCAGTTGAAGTTAAAAAATGCATTCCCTTTATCCATGCTAATTCTGCAATTCTATTTTAAACAACTATTAATTTTGTCAGACATGATTTGTTTGTAATAAACTCATCTTGTTCATTGGTCATGATTCCTTTGTCTTCAAGATATTTACTGATTTTTCTTCCAGTATTTTATTGAAAATGTTGTCAAGCCATTTCAAGCTACATTTTCATTACATTCATTACAAGAATTGTTTCTTCCTCAACATCTTTTAGGTCTTCTAAATTTCCCAATTAAAATAAACCTTCCTATATCTGAAGTACTAAATACTTCTTTACCTGATTCAGGTTGATAACCATCTTAAAAGGTATTTTAAGCTTTTCAAAATTGTATCCCAACACCAAAATAGCTACACAATTAAATAAAACTTGGCTGGTAAAGATTCTAAATGATAGTACATTGATCCACATTGTCATGAGATGCATTATTTATTAATTAGTAATATTACCATTTTCTGTTCTCTGTATTACAGTTGCTATGATAAATCCTACTGCCAATCAGCTTTCATTAAGTTATCAGGCCTTCTATTTGTGGTAACCAATAAACTGTACTCTACCTTTCCAACATGAAATTCTGCTTTATCTGTTCTGGCCACATAAATCTCCAAAACCTATGGTGTCAAAATATTTTTTAAGCTTCAACTAGGCTTTTGCACAAATGCTAAAGCTGTAACATCTAAATGTAAAGTTTACAATTAAGCTACATCAGCATGTCATACAACCATGAATTTTAAAATAAAATATGAAAATATAAGATTTTAGACAATATTATAAAAGCTGCTTCAATTGGATTCAGTATTCAATAAATGAAAACACTTCAGAATCCTAGTAAAAGTAAACCTTGAGATGGCTGAAATATCCATTCTAAATAATGGGAACATTTAGGTAATTATCTATACAAAACAAGGATCAGGCTTTTTGAGGTCATAAAATGCTTGACCTTCCCAGGTAAGATGAATGTGGAAAGCTTACCACTAAATTACACAATAGGAATAAGACTGTTGAATCTATCTGAAAAATAACATTTTCAAAAGTTTCATAAAGTAACTGATTCATTAAATAAATAATTGGAAAGATTTTTTTCTCTTTTCTGATATGAAGGAGAATCACAAAATTTTGCAATATTTGCAAAAGAGAATGAAGTGTTCACGTCCCACTTGTGAGACTTGAATAACTTTATTACCTATGCTCTTGCTACGTATAGAGAATGTTAAAGAAAAGCAGTTCCAAAAGAACACAGGTTTGCTGATACTGGGTTCCTGTTAATATCACATGATAGATTAGGAGCTTTCACACACAATCAAGCTGACAGTCACTTACTCTGTACTCAGAGGGACCAATTTTCCCCTGTAGACATGAGTACTATACAAATCATAAAGTGCCAAAAATTGAGTGTAAGTGCAAACCTCTCAACTTCACTCAGGTGTCAGCAAAAAGCACCAGTTTAGCTATATGTGAAAAGAAGTCAGATTTAAGGAGTTGAAGGGGAGGGCAGATTGGAATTAGAATAGTTTATTGTCTCTGCTACAGTTCATCTGCCTCACTGAAAAGAATTAAACCAACCTTGCCAAAGATTTGTCTTGTTTAGGTACAAGCTATCTTATCAATGCAATCTCGCCCACTCCCCATGCTCTCTCTATCTCCCTTCCTCTCCTAAACTTTTTCTTCATAATAGTCTAATAGTCTCTTTTTCCACCTAAACTCTTTAACCTCTCTGTCTCCCTCTTCCTTGCTCCCACCACACACACACACACACACACACACACACACACACACACACACACACACAAATACTCATTGCATGATGTTAACTGTTAAAGGATATTTTCTTTGAAAAAAATCTGATACGATTTTTGATATGACACAGAAATATGACAGCCACTGAAGAATTAGGGCAACATGATCCAAATCAAGTGCTAGATACATTAATATACTTACTGTGCATCTTCTGTAAGGGGATTACCATGCTATAAACACCCTTAATAAAGATTCGTGTAAAGATCCTATTGGACATACTAGAAGTAAAGACAGTTTATTATGAAATGCTAATCATTTCAGTAACTACAGCAGATTCCACTGATGTGATTTTATCTCTCACTTCAAATACACAGGTACTTAGGATAATTGTGATAATTAAAAACTGATCTAAATTAGAATGAAAGACAGAAAAGGAAATCTCTGAGTATCAGAAAAGAACAGATAACTCAAAGCTAGAGCCCAGGGTGGGGCTCAAACCTTGTTGAACCCTAGGGCATCATACCCACATATACCCAAATATTCGGGATGATTTATAGAGTATTAACGTCAATGTGTGGACAACAGACAAGACCTAAAGCCAGTGAGAGGGGTGGAGGAGCATCTCCATGCATATTAATGGATGTACTACCCATAAGCTTAGGAGTAGGAAAAAATCTATAGACTGGCTTGAAGAAGCAGGAAGAAAACTTAAATTATTCTTAGTGCTCTGGGTGGTTATAAATAATAATAATCACATAAAAGAAATATGAAAGCCAGATATGTTCCATGGTCACCTTAGGAATCAGCATTTATACTATATTTTGGGGACAGAAAATCCAAGCTTAAAAATTAACACAAAAACAATCAGGATTTCCTTAGACTCTTATGGGCACAGATCTTAAGTCATGGGATAGAAGAAAATGCTAAATCACTGGAAGGACCATCAGAACTCTCATAGAAAACAACCTCGTTCAACTGAAAATGAGGTCACCTTAATATCAGAAACTGCTATTCTTTTGTTCATTCATTCAACAACTATATATTAAATGCCTCTTTTATGCAGGTACTATTTTAGACCCAGAACATACAGTAGTAAATAAAACATAGTTCCTGTCTTCAGCAGTTTATGTTCTAGTAAAGGAGACAGTGAACACATAAATATAAAATATAATATCCGGTACTAATAAATGCCACAAGGAAAAAGCAGTAGGGAAAAAAGAGACTGAAGATATGGAGAAGTAGATATTGCATTAAACAATGTTGACAGAAAGGCTTTCTAAGAATGTGAAATTCCAGCAGAACACTGAACAAAGTGAAGGAGTCAACCATGAGGCAGAAAATACTTCAAGAAGTAAGGAAAAAAAACCAGTAAAGATAAAGAAAATTTAAACAATATAATTAATAATTTTGGACTAACTTATGTGTAGGAACTTCTCCCCTCAAGGACTACATATTTTTTTCAAGCTGTTGTGTAGTATTTATAAAATTCAATAATTATTGATCCATAAAAGAAGACTCAACAAACACCAAAGAATTCATATCATAAACACCATGTTATCTGACCACAATGCAATAAAATCAGAAATTAAAACAAAACATACAGATTAAAAACCCATATATATTTGGAAACTAGAAAACTCAGTTATAATCAAATAAGCCATGAATCAAAGAAAAAATCAAAATGGAAATATTAAATATTTAAAACTGAACAACAATGAAGACACTATATATCAAAGCCTGTGGGATGCAGCTAAAGTGATACTTAGTGGAAAATTTATGGCCTTTAATGCATATATATGATATTAAAGAACTGTAAAACTAACTAGGTAAGGATCTAACTTAGCAAGTTAAAAATATAATAATAGCAGAATAAAGCCAAATAAATAAGGAAATAAATAATAAAGATTAGAACAAAAATTAATGACATAGAACAAATATATAATAGATCCAAAACTGGTTCTTTAAAAAGACAAATAAAATATTAGGTTAAACCATATGAAATTGCCAAAATTCAACCTGATAATAAAACCTATACTGATCAAAATAATATTAATTATAAACTATGAAGCAAGAAAAAAGGCACAAATTAGAAACTTTAGAAATGAAAGAATGTATCTCTAAGATACAGGAAACATTAAAATATCTAAGAGAATATACTGAACAACTAAAGGACAATTTACAAAATCAAATGAGATGGGAAATTACCTGGAAAACTGTAACATACTGAAATCAATACAATAAGAAATAGAAACACTGAATAATGTTATGATCAATAATTGATAATGAAATTGATACTAAAAGTAGAGAGCATGAAAAAGGAAAAGTATATCCTGATCCCACTTAAGAACTTAGATGCAAAAACTCTAAATAAAATAAGAGCAAACCAAATAAAGCAATGTGCATATGTATATGTGTATGTATAAACATAAATACATAATAACTACAGAGAATTGACCCCAGGAATGTAACAACTGTCCAACATCAGAAAATATATTAAGTGATACACACCATATTCAGAGATTAAATCAATAAAACCTTTGTTATCTCAATATAAGCATAAACCAAAAAGCCAATACAAAACAAAACCCAAACACTATAAATATGGATAAAAGACATGCAATAGACTAGGAAAATACATACATCCTCGGTGAATCACTTCTATTTAGAATATATAACAAGCTATAACAAATCAATAAAAAATAAGCATTATAATTGTAAAAACTGTTGAGAGAATACAAATGAAAAAAAATCAGAGAAAATAAAACTTGATTGGCCAATAAGAATATGAAGAGAAGCTCAACTTTATGCAAAAAATAAAATTAAAGTAGCAAATACAGTTTTACTCTTACCTTTTTATAAAAAATTTAAAAGTCTGTCAATACCTAGAGTTGGAGAGGATATGGAGAAAGGGGAACTCAGAAACATTTGCAGAACAATTTTTCATTACCTTGTAAAATTAAAAAAGTTTATTCCCTAAACCTATCAATTAAAATATAGAAATCCTCTCACATGTACACAAGGAGATATTAACAAAGATGTTTAGTGCAACACTGACTGTAATAGAAAACTAAAAAAGGAAAAAAAAAAAGAACAAAAGAAAGGAAGGAAATAAGGCAGGGAGGGAGGAAAGAAGGAAGGGAGGGAGGGAGGAAGGAAGGAAGGAAAGAGGGACAACATAAAGAAAAGAATGACGGTAAGTGTAGTAAAGGGGAAGGGAAGAAACACTTAAATGTGCATCAATAAATTGTGTTACTGAGTCACATATAAATTGTGACTCAGTAATGCAATAGAACAATACACAGTACTATACACAGCAACTAAAATGCCTTGGGTCTATATGTACCAACATAGATAACCATGAATGGACATAATGTCAAGTGGGACCAAAATGTGTTGCAGAATGACACATAATTTTTCAGCTGACGTGAGCCCTCAGTGTTTCATAATTATTTTTTCTGGAGCCCTTAGTGTCTTAGTAATGTTTTATCAGCAAACTTCACCTAAAATATTACCTAACAGATCCATTTATTGAGTAGTTTAGTTCTAAACAACTCAATAAGTATTTATGTCCCAATAACATAGTGGTCATAAAAAAATAATAAACATACATTGAAAGAAAAATATTTTCTTAATTCCATTCTTATATAACCATTCTTAAATTACTTATTATTGGTATGTGTATGCCTGTGGAGTACTGCACAACTTCTCAAAACTTTAAGTCATATTGGATACTGTCATTCTTATTTCCTGTACTATATTGATTTTCACACACTTCTATATTGATTTTCACACACTTCTATATTGATTTTCACATCTACTTTCTATGACAGCAACTGCCAAAAACCCAGCTTCTCAAAGACATGGAACCATCAAGAAGAATGTACTGAATGTTAAATGTGTATTCTGAAACTTTACTGAATTCATTTATTAGTTCTAATAGGTTTTGCTGGGGTCTTTCGGGTTTTTTATATGTAATATCATGTCATCTGCATATAGTAACTGTTTTACTTCTTCCTTGCCAATTTGGATGATTTTCATTTCTTTTTTTTGTCTGATTGTTGTGGCTAGGACTTCCAATAGTATGGTGAATAAAAGTGGCAAGAGTGGGCATCCTTGTCTGGTTCTCGATCTTAGAGAAAAATCTTTCAGCTTTTCTCCATTGAGTATGATGTTAGCTGTGGGTTTGACATATACGGCACTTATTATGTTGAGATATGTTCCCTCTGTACCCACATTGTTGAGAATTTTATCATACATGGATATTCAATGTTGTCACACCCTTTTTCTACATCTATTGAGATGACCATATGATTTTTATTCTTCAGTGTGTTAATGTGATGTATCACACTGATTGATTTGTGGATACTGAATCATCCTTGCATCCCTGAGATTAATTCCACTTGATCATGGTATATGATCCTTTTAATGCATTGTTTGCTAGTATTTTGTTGAGGATTTTTGCATCTATGTTCATTAGGGGTTT
Organism: Eschrichtius robustus; assembly: GCF_028021215.1. Lineage (NCBI taxonomy): Eukaryota > Metazoa > Chordata > Mammalia > Artiodactyla > Eschrichtiidae > Eschrichtius > Eschrichtius robustus. The sequence goes on along the minus strand of NC_090829.1, from coordinate 85,442,763 downwards.
GGCTTGTAACTTTCTTTTTTTTGTAGTGTCTTTGTCTGGTATCAGGGTAATGCTTGTCTTGAAGAATGAATATAAGACCTGTTGCATTTCTATACACTAATAATGGACTATCAGAAGGAGAAATTAGGAAAACAATCCCATTTGCAATTGAATCAAAAAGAATGAAACACCTAGAAACAAATTCAGCCAAGAAGGTGAAAGACCTGTACTCTGAAAACTGTAAGACACTGATGGAAGAAACTGAAGAAGTCACAGATAAATGGAAAGATATACCACACTCGTGTATTGGAATAATTAATATTGATAAAATGTCCATACTACCTAAAGCAATCGAGAGATCGAATGCAATCCTTATCAAAATACCAATGGCATTTTTCACAGAACTAGAACAAATAAGCCTAAAATTTGCATGGAAGCACAAAAGACCCAGAATAGCCAAAGCAATCCTGAGAAGGAAGAATAAAGCTGGAGTTATCACATTCCCTGATTTCAAATTATACTACAAAGCTATAGTAATCAAAACAGTATGGTACTACCACAAAAACAGACACATAGATCAGTGGAGCACAATAGAAAACCCAGAAATAAATCCACACTTACATGGTCAATTAGACTGTGACTAAAGAGGCAAGAATATAAGATTGGGAAAAGGCAATCTCTTCAATAAATGCTGTTGGGAAAACTAGATAGATATATGCAAAAGAATGGAACCGGGCCAACTTCTTACACCATATACAAAAATAAACTCAAAATAGATTAATGACTTAAATGTAAGACCTGAAACCATAAAATTCCTGGGAGAAAACATAGCCAGTATGCTCCTTGACGTTGGCCTTAGCAATATATTTTTGGATTATGTCTCATTAGGTAAGGGAAACAAAAGCAAAAATAAACAAATAGAAGTACATCAAAATTAAGAATAGAACTACCATACAATCCAACAATTCTACCTTTGAGTATCTATCCAAAGAACACAAATATAATAATTTAAAGAGATATATACACCCCTATGTTCATTGCAGCATTATTTAAAATACCCAACATATGGAAGCAACCTAAGTGCCCACCAATAGATGAATGGATAAAAGAAAATCTGGTATATACATACATACACACATACATACATATATACAATTAAAATATTACTCAGCCATAAAGAGAATGAAATCTTGCCCTTTGCAACAACATGAATAGATCTGGAAGGTATTATGCTGAGTGAAGTAAGTCAGACTGAGAAAGACAAATACCATATGATTGCACTTATATGTGGAATCTAAAAAACAAACAAACAAACAAAACGAAACAGACTCATAGATAAAGAGAACAAACTGGTGGTTGCTAGAGTGGAGAGGGGTGGAAAATAAATGAAATAGGTAAAGGAGATTAAGAGATACAAACTTCCAGTCATAAAATAAGTCATTAGGATGGATGTAATGCACAGCATAGGGGATATAGTCAACAATATGTAATAACTTTGTAGGGTGACAGCTGGTTACTAGACTTACCATGGTGAACATTTCATAATGTATAAAAATGTCAAAATACCATGCTGTAAACCTGAAACTAAAACTGATATAATACTGTACGTAAACTATATTTCAATTAAAAAAAAAAAAGAATAAAGTTGAATGTTGAAACTGTGAACTACCACCAGCTAGTAGTTGACCTGGCTTCTGACAGATGTTGGATACTGCCATGTTTCTCTTGAAAATTTAAAATATCCCACAGCACATCAACAAGTTCACTGTGGTACTCCAGGAGCACCTTGATACCTACATTGGAAACCATGGCATTATAGTGAGATATGATTTATGTAAATTTGTAAATTTATAAAACTATGCTAAATGTTCATGGACACACACACAAACACTATAGCTATATATTATTATATAGAGTAAAAATATAAACTTAAAACGTATTCATTAATCTCAGGAGAGTCGTTACCTCTGGGGAAAAAACGATAAAGAAATATAAACAGGGACTTCAACGATTTCTCTATGATGATTAATTTCTGTAAAAGTTTTCTTAAGCAAATATGGTTAATGCTAACATTTTAAAAATAAGTGATGGGTATTTGATATTTATATTAATTCTGTGCCTTACTAATTTTTTAAAATAGTTCATTAAAATAATAAGAAAGGACTGACATTGTAAGGCTTCAAAAGCTTTACATAGGCTTCTACTTTTGGCATACCATTTAAAATCCCAGGACATCTGTTTAATGTTAGACCTGCTTTTCCAGAGTTCCACATAGAATCATTAAACTATCCACTGGAAGTAGTCTAACATTTAATGAAAAAAAAAAAAAATTCAGTGCAAAGACCTCTATTTTGAAAGCTCCACCCTAAGTCACAAATATTGCTTTCATTTAGTAACTTTGGTAAAACTCTCAGCATACATGAAATATAAGCATTTTTTATCCCCTTCCTTCATAATATAACTATTTGCTCATTTTACTTCCTGAAGATAATGTCACGGTATGACAGAACATAACATTTATTTATTTGGTGCTATCACAAACTCCACAAATGTTTGGTCCATTTCGAGAAACATACCTATTCCCAGCCTTAATCTTAATCTATTTATTTTTTAGGACTAGCAAAGTTAGAAGTGCCAACTACAGTGAATCAACTGATGTTTTATAGTTATGTTAGGTATAACATATGTTAGGTATGTTAAGTTTGTGTTAGTCATGTGTGCCAATTCTCCATATTCATCCCTTTGCCCTCTCCCAGCTCCAGTATATTTTTTTTTTAAATTATTATTACCTTCATTAGAAGAAGGAAACTACAAATGTTGTGGGATTGTTGGTAACATTGTTGGTAATACTGGACAGATTTCAGGATTTCTATGTATCAGTCAAGGCCTTATGATCAATAATATCAGTTACAATAATAAAGAAGATAGCAATTATCCCATGTGCACTGGTCAAGCCACAGCCTGTGTCTTACTTTAGACACTCCATTTTGATAAGGACATTGCCATATCAAAAAACCTATAAAGAAAAACATGCAGAATGGTGAGAAGTCTTGAAGTAGTGGGGTCAGTTGATGCAACTAGGGAGGGATGGCTTGAAAAAGGGAAGACCAAGAGAGATCTCCAGCATCAACATATTCTTCATAGACTATTAGGTAGCTAAAGGATCAGGTACTTAAAAAATCACTGGAATAGTACAGGCTGGATCTCTAGGAATGACTGCTAGGACCACACTGTAGAATCTTTGGGGTGATGAAAATATTCTAGAATTAGATCATGGTGATGTTTGCACAATCTTCTGAACATATTAAAAGACACAAAAATTGTATTCTTTAAATGGCTGAAATTTTATGGTATGTGAATTATATCTTAATTTTTCAAAAAACTATTTGTTAGATGTAGTATAGTATAATCATAAGTGAAAGGTCAAGAAAAAGGAACAATAAAAACTGTGGTTTCAAACAGGGAGAAAAGAAATAAGGTAATAGAGTCCTATCAATACTATCAGTGACATAATTATATCTACATTTAAGTGAACTAGCATAAACTTTCTCTTATATTGATATGTACCCGACCCTTGATTGTTTCTAGGAAGAAATGATATCTAGAGTGGCCCTTTCTAACCCTGATGTCATTTCCCTCAAATCAAAAAACCACAAGAGCCTATGTTCCAAAATATCACAAGTGCGGTAGGATTCTGGAAAAAAAAAATTATACACTTCAGTGTTTTACAGGGTTTTTTTTAAATGAGTACTTTAAAAAATTAATAAAGTATTACAAAATAAATTATAGCCCTCCAATTAAAAAAAGTGAGAACTACTCTTTTATTTCCAATGGAATACATGAATGAAACAACGTGGTTGGAAACACTTCATGCCATATTTGACACAGATTCCAGAATAAAGTTAAATATGAGAAGAAACACATGATCTTGTGACCAACAGCAGTATTATAAATTTATTATGGGAGGCTGTTCGTTTTCTAATCTCATATGGAAAAGAACAATTGGGAACCATATGGAAGCAAAGAGTAATTTAAAGTATTTACACTAGTTTAGGTTTTTGTTTTTGTTTTTTTTTGTTTTTGTTTTTGAGAAAACAAGAGTCAGGCATTACAACTATACAAAATGCAATTGCTTTCTCATATATCACCAATTAACCACTGAAATTTGAAATTATAACAGGATACTATTTACATTAGCACAAAAATATTAAATAAATTCTTAAGTATAAAGCTAATAAAATATACACATTATCCATATGAGAAAAACTAGAACTCTGATGAAAGACATCAAAGAACTAAATAAATGAAGAGATATCCCATGTTCATGTATAGGAAGATTCAGTATCATCAAGATGTCTGTTCTTCTCAACTTGATCTACCTATTCAATGTAATCTCAGTCAAAATCCCAGCAAATTATTTTTTAGATATCAACGAACTGATTCTAAAGATTATGTGGAGAGGCATACTAGTCAACTCTATACTGAAGGAAAATAACAACATTGGAGGACTGACACTACCTGACTTCAAGACTTCCTATAAAGCTACGGTAATTAAGACACTGTGATATTGGTACAAAAATAGACAAATAAGTCAGTGGAACAGAAAAGACAGTACAGAAATAGACCCACATAAATATAGTCAACTAATCTTTCACAAAGGAGCAAAGGAAGTACAATGGCGCAAAGAAAATCTATTCAACAAGTGGTGCTAAAACAACTTGACATCCACATGCAATCAATCAATCAATCAATTTATCTAGACATTGACATTGTACTGTTCATAAAAATTATCTCAAAATGGATTACTGAACTAAATGTAAAACTATAAAACTTCTAGAATATAACATGGGACAAAATCTAGGTGATACTGAGTTTGGCAATGAGATTTTTGATATAAAAACAAAAGCATGACCTATGAAAGACATAATTGATAAGTTGTATTTTATTAAAATTAAAACCTTCCATTCTGTCAAAGATAACTCATAGACTAGGAGAAAATATTTGCAAATCACATTTCTGATAAAGGACTGGTATCCAAAACATAAAAAGACCTCTTAAAGCTCAACAATAAGAAAAACAACTCAAAAAATGGGCAAAAGATCTGAACAAACACCTCACCAAAGAAAACATACAGACAGCAAATAAGCACATTGAAAGATGTTCCACATCATAAGCCAATAGGGAACTATAAATGAAAACAACAATGAGATACCAGTACACACCTATTAGAATGGCTGAACTCCAAAACAACTGACACCACCAAGTGCTAGTAAGGATGTGGAGCAACAAGAACTCTCATTCACTGCTGGTGGGAATGCAAAATATAATAGCACAGCCACTTTGGAATACAGTTTTGGCAATTTGTTGCAAAGCTAAATATAGTGTTACCACATGATCCAGCAATCACACTCCTTGGCATTTACCCAAATTAGTTGAAACTTATGTCCACACAAAATCCTGCACATGAATGTTTATAGCAGATTTATTTATAAATGCCAAACATTGGAAGTAACCAGGGTGTCTGTCTTTCAACAGGTGAATGGATAAACAAACAATGGCACATCCATACAATGGAATATTATTTAGCATTAAAAAATGAGCTATCAAGCAATAAAAAGAGACGGAGGAATCCTAAATGCATATTGCTATATGGAAGAAGTCAATCTGAAAGGTTACATACTGTACGATTCCAATTATATGACATTCTGGAAAAGGTAAAACTATAGAGACAGTAAATAGGTCTCCACGGGTTTGGAGGTAGGAGAGAGAGTAGTGTAGGGGAGAAGGATAAATAGGTAGACCACGGAGAATTTTTAATTTTTAGGTGGACACATGACACTCTGCATTTTTCAAAACCCATAGAGCTGTACCACACACAATGAACCCTAAGGCAAACTATGTATTTGAGCTAATAATAATGTAGCAATATTGGCTCATTGATTGTAACAAATATACCAGGCCAGCATGAAGCTAGTTAATAACAGAGAAAACTGGGGGTGGGGTGGGAGGGTAGGAGTGGGTACCTGAGAACTCTGTACAGTCTGCTCAATATTTTTTTGTAAACCTAAAACTGCTCTAAAAAATAAAGTCGATTTAATTTTAAAAAAAGAGTTAAAACCACCTATTTCTAAAATTAAGAACAGGAAACATAAAACTACTATGTTTAACAGATCTATTTCAATTCCAGTGACAGACAATCAAAATGGAAGGAAGACTATGACAAGGGAATGGAAGAGACAGGGAAGGTGAGAAAGAGATAAAGAGGAAAGGAAGGAGACAGAGCAAGAGAAAGACAGGGGCGTGACCACTAAGAAAAGACATACAGGGCACACACACACAGAGAAGGACAAAAAAAAAGACAGAGTGTTTGTGAGACTCGACTGCATTAAATTGAGGCATATCTTATAGTGCTGATAAAGTTGAAAATAGCACAGTTTTTACAGCGAAATCTGTCATTAGAAAGCAAAATGTTCATTTTTAAAAGACATAAACCCCACTCTACAATTGAACAAGTTACTTTCTCTTCCCAGAATGTCCCTTCTATCCCCACCTGTCAAGGTTACAAGCTATGTACTTCTAGGTGTTCAGCTTGACTGTCACGCCCCAGTTACAATGAATCCCTCCCTCTCCTGTATTTATATAGTGTTTTTTAACTTCAAGAACTCTTAAACCTGTCTTGTAGTCCAGTCATTGAAGGGTATTCCCCTCCCTCACTATGTGTCCATGAGTCGGAGCTGGACATATTATTTCTTCATCTTTGCATTTTGCATTATTGCCTGCTACAGTGTTTTGCATAATACACGTACTCAATAAATACTTAACTGCACTGAATTGAAGATACATATCACATATCCAAAAGTTAAGGATTCCAATACCCTTTATCACAATAGAAGTAATATCTTTATTCCAATGATTCTATCATTCTTGAAGTACTATAAGTTACATCTCTTGAAATTGCCTTTAGAGACTGCACAAAACCACACAAGATAAATGGCATTACTATGTCCATAATGTTAAAAAAAAATACCCTTTTTGATCACCCCAAACTGAGAGGCCATAGCCTTAGAAAGAGTAGTCTGAATGAAGTAGATGGGACAAGGGCACCAAATTGGAGTAGGCTGAAGAGTTGGAGGTGAGGAAATGAAGATACGGGATTTAGAGAACTGTATTAGTCAGAACAGGCCAGGTTTTGCTATGGCAATAAACTTGTAAACATGGCTCTAATTTACCCTGAAATATTTTTTACAAATAAATCAAAGGGTCTTTGTCAGTGAAAATATTCAAAAGGATCTGTCGTTGGCTCTGAAGGCAATTCCAACACAGTACAATATTTAGAGCAACGGCTGTACTTCTTAAATGAAGAAATATCTCACAAGGTGACTACTTTACAAAGACTAATACTCATTTGGATGCATAAAAGTCCATTACATAATACACAATATTTATCTTAAAAATATGAGTTTTAGAATATGGAGTTAATTCTTTTTATATGATAAACAAGTATAAATCAAAATTTGTGAATAGTACTTTTAAAATATTTTGCAAAATGTAATTCTTCCATGTATCAAACCAACATTCCTTAATTTGTCTCTTTTCTCAAATCCTAAATTTTCATCAATTAGGTTCTTAAAAGTGGAGATCACTTGAATTATCACGTGGACAGATTCTAATCTAGGTAACAAATGTCTCAATTTTTATTAAAAATATTTTGAATAATGAGCCATAAAGGCCAAAATACTGCTATTATTCAGAAAAAAAATCAAAATGCAATGAATTCCTAAAATCATTATACTAGTGTGTAAATTGCATATTTATTTTGATCCAAAAGTCCAGCCACTTTCAAAATGTCTCTACTCATTTTTTAATGAGGACAGCATTCTCTGTATAAATGTGTGAAATATTTTAACATAATATTTAGTTTGACAAAGATACAAACATTCCACTGTTAGAATACACTATTTTTTCCAGTTTTATTGAGATATAATTCACATACAGCACTGTATAAGTTTAAGGTGTACAACATAATGACTTACATACATCATGAAATGATTACCACAATAGGTTTAGTGAACATCCATCATACATATATATAGAACATTAAAGAGGTAAAAAAAACAACAAAAAACTAGTTTTTCCTTGTGATGAGAACTCTTAGGATCTATTCTTCTAATGACCTTCATTTATAACATATGTCAGTGCTAATTATCTTTATCATATGTACATTACATCTTTAGTACTTATTTATGTTATGACTGCAAGTTTGTACTTTTTGACCACCTTCATCAAATTCCTCCTCCCCCCCCATCCCACCCCCCCACCTCTGTTAACCACAGATCTGATCTCTTTTCCTACGAGTTTGTTTGCTTATTTTTTAAGTATAATTGATCTACAACACTAAGTTAGCTCCTGGTACACAAAATGATCACCATAAGTCTAGTTGTCCTCTGTCAAAATTACAAAGATATTACATAATTATTCACTACATTTCCCACAGTGTACATTTCATACCTGTGACTCATTTATTTTGTAACTGAAAGTTTGTACCTCTTAATCCCCCTTACCTATTTCTCTCCCCTCCCGACTCCCCTCTGCTCTGGGAACAACCTGCTTGTTCTTTGTATATATGACTCTGTTTCTGTTTGTTTATGTTTGTTAATTTGTTTTTTTAGGATATACCAATTTTAAGTGATGGTGACTTTTTGAGTAAGGAGGAGAGTGGATTTTTTGATTTGTAGAAGTAGACCTTGATGGCAGAACAAGGATAATAGCATTATCCTTCAAACAGACCTCCTCAGTTTGTATAGAACATGTGTAAATTTGTTTACTTTAATAGGGAGTCATGTTTGACAGTGACTCAAGTGCACTCATTTTACAAAAAATTTTAAATAAATTTTCACTTTATAGGACATCATTGAAAAGAACAGCTTCATTACACAGAAACTTTATTTAGTAATGTTTTTAATTTTGCATAAGTGTAGGGTTTTTCTTTAACAAACTTTCGTGTATGTGCACATATACATATATGCTATTTATATGAAATATTAGAAAATATATATATACATTTACAGTAAGCTTGTTAGAGAAAGATAGTGCTTTTTGAGTGAGTAAGGTTGCTTTTGTCTTTGCTGCTAACCTTCATAGGTTTAAGCCTGATTTTAATGAGAAATCAGGATGATTATATCTGAAATTCAAACATCAAGTTCTTTGTACTATTGCAAGCTATTATCCTAGAAAAAACAGGTAACTATTTCTCTTAAAAATACTCTAGATTAATAATGGTAACCCAGGGAATTCCCTGGCACTCCAGTGGTTAGGACTCGGAGCTTTTACTGCCCGTGGCCTGGGTTCGATCCCTCGTTGGGGAACTGAGATCCCGCAAGCCGCACGGCATGGCCAAATAAATAAATAAATAAAATTAAAATGGCATTCCAAATATATGAAGGAAAAATCAAATAGCACACACATATAATGTTGACTTTTGTAACACGATAAAAATTGACCATTAATGTAAGGTACAAATTATAGAAATAAATAAGGGATGAAAAATCTGCAGTCCATGACTGCGACTTGCCCTTTACTCCATCTAACAGCCTGTAAAAATTTCAATTAAGTTCTACAACTAATAGGACATCCAACCATACAAAGTTATACTGTAGCAATACAGTTCTACCTCAATTTAGTGTTAAAAGAAGCTTCCATGTAATAGAAGGTAAGTCTTTCATTTGTAATAAAACTATCTGATATAAAATCCGCCCTAAATAATTATTTCAATAAATGTTTTAAAAGACTCACTAAATGAACATAAATGGAAGAGAGTATGCACATGTTTGTATATGTACATATAGAAAGACTAATATATATTATACATACATGTTTATTTAAAGAAGGAGATGAATAAGCATGAAGAAGAAAAACAGATTTATGTCTAGAGAAGAGAGAATATAATGAGTATAGAACAATGAAGTCCTAAGATTTCATCTTTTCTTTATCAGCCTTAAAAAAGACAATTAAATATTTTAAAAAGAAAAAGGAAAGAAAGAAAATATTTCTTCGTTGAACTGCTTTTAAGATTCCTTTGCACTAAGTTAAAGACTGTGGCTGCCATCAACTACTTGGGTCATTAGTTTATCTAAATCTGTCTAGGCCTGACTACACTGTTTCTCATTATATATCTCCGAATTCATTATCATTTGCAAGGGTCTGAAACGTTTGTCACTGAAATCACTTTCATAGAATTTAACAAAATATTTTGAAGGGTTTTTTAAATACTGAGGCTAAATTGACTCTGCTGATTGACTGTTATTCGTTATTATTTTTGGTAATCCATAGGGGTAGCATAAGTATGTTCACACACATATAAATTTTAAAATTATATTTGTCTTTTTGTATAAGCCATCAAACACTAAAGGTAAATGTGTTACGTAAGACCCTGGGTACTTCAGGTGGCTGAAGGCATTCGGCTTTCGGCTTTTTACTTCAAAATTCATTTGAGAAAGTGCAACTAATCCTAGTGCAGAGTTGTGTTGCTCAGGAATATCTTGCTCTTCAACTCTTACAGGAAAGAGCAAGTACTTCACTTCCATTCACGTTGTCTGCTTTTTACACACAAAATTTTAAAATCCTTTTCTGTCGGCCGGGCTACTCTGCATTAACATCCCTGAATTTTTGCTGTTCCTATTTCTGTTGAGACATTTTTATTTCTTTTCTAATTATTTCTAACTCCTCGCTGCATTTTTTTGTTTGCTCAGTTTTTCATTTTACTGCTTCACTGCCACCTTTTCAGAGCTCTCTGTCTGACCAGAAGTTTCACTGCAGTTTTACAGAACCACATTGACTCTTCCTGTCACTTTTGGATGCCTGGACCTTCGTAGGAAGAGACTGCACTTTTTTCCATAAATGTTCTTCAAACATCTTCCACCTGCATGCAGTATATATCCAGACTTCATTTAACCTTTCTCTAAATTCTCTTTCTGCCCTTAGTCCATTAATTTTGTAATATAACTTTTATATGAAACGAATGTTCCTAGGCACACTGAAGACTAAAATAATGAATAAGGTACTCACATATCCTCTAATTTTCCATGGGTCTAATGTTAACATTGAGACCATTTCAATTTCTATTAAGTCTGTAACTTGTTTTTATTATATGTACAGTATGAATATTTGAGTTTTGGAGAACTAAAAAAATAGAGCATGCACTAAGTGCCTCAGGGCAGCCCGTATTAGATAATTCAGTTCACTAAATGCCAGGCAATTCTCAGCCTTCATTGTGTTTAAAATACAGTAATTTCTTTTGGTGCATCAGAATTCTCTTCTTAAAATACAATCCCCAAATATGATCATTAATCATTCAACAACAAACTATTTAAGTTCCAAATTAATACATCTCAAATTGTTTTCTCCGTCAAGAAGAAGGACAGATTTAAACTGCTATCTTAAGTAGACAAAGGTAACAAAAGAACTGGGAAAAATTAGATTTTTCTTTCTTTGCAGCAGTACTTAAAAAAATATTTAGTCAGAGTAGGTGAAGTGAAGTGAGTAAACTGCTGAAGTCCAAACTAACTATAATTTGACCTCAGCTCAAAGGACAAAAATCATACAATTTGGAGGCGAGAAAAGTTAATACCATACTAAAATTGTCAAGCAACTTCTAAACTAGATCAATTGCCTTCATAATATTCTCAGAACAAAATGTTCTCTAAGAGCAGATCTGATATGAAGAGCCAAAAAATGGAAAATATTCACTATCAATTTACTGCAGTCACCCATAAACTATTACAAGAACATTATGTATCGGGGTTCAAGCCAGCAAGCTATTAAAGCAGACTGCTCTGGTGTCTTTTTATTTTACTTCAATGCTACTGAAGCATTAATAAGGCCTCAGGGAATTGAAGTTATATTGAAACAGTCTTATCATGTAATCAATTTTTCAAATAATCCAAGTCTCTTAAAATGAGCTCTATTTCTTTTCTGTTACTTGTTGGTCAATGTCATTCCACCTTCACAAATGCCATCATCATTTTTGTTTGTCTGGTCCCAGTCATGCTTTCATCTTGGAAATATATCAATCTAAATAGTGCTAATTGCCATAGTTAATGAGTGCCAAGACATTGAGCACCCTTGGCTCCATTACCACTTTATGTGCTTCTGCTCGTGAAGAGATCAAAGAACAAAGGATGGAAAGAATCATCTTCAAAAAATGAGAAGATGCCACATACACAACTTTTTTGGTCTGTTTGTTTGTTTGTTTGTTTAAAAACTTTGATTGAGGCCATAAATAATTCTGCTAAAATTACTTTCCTTTATAGTCCCTGGTTAATTTTAACTTGTTAAAATTTTTCTAACTTAATTTTTTTCTTATTTAAAGGATAGTAATGATACTCTGTCAAAACATGATTAACCCAATGATCTAATGCTTTTAATTCACTATTCACTGTTTTCCCTTGGTGACATATACTCCAGGCAATTGAGGCATCTGTCAATCTATGGTACTAATGGAAAACATTCGTGCGTATAAACTTCCTACAAAATAAGAAGTCTCAGTAACTTTCATGGATACAAATCAGCAATGATTCAGTTTGTAATTGAAACTGTAGGTGAAAAGAAAACTAGGCATAAGCAAGTTTAAATCTGGAAAAAGTTACTGAAATATAAATCTCAGCAAACGAGATATTTCTTACCAGTACAAAATTAACCACAATTTAGTAGCATTAACTGAAGGTGAATATTCATATATTTGTGTGATTATTTAATATGCTTATGTGGGTGAGTATATGTGTATATGTGTGTGTAGATACACATATCTATCTCAATTAGGCTGTAAGATCCATAAGCCATGCTTCTTTTCATCACCACTGCATCTCCAAATCCCAACACAATACCTATAACACAGCATTTCCTCAACATATATTTGTATAAGTAGGTGATAATATGAATATAGTAGTACGAGATTTAAAATTTTAAAACCTTTAATATAAAAGAAAGCTGGGAAAGCATTAGTGATCACATATTTCCTCAATGTGTAGTTCAATTTACATCTCTTTGTGATAGCTTATTTTTGTTTTTTTCTTTGCCTGCTGCAATGAAGATTGCTATCTTAAGTATTGATTTACACCATAAACTTTTCTTGAAGAGATTTATTGACAATTGAGCCCAAAATAATTTTATCAACCTTATCATATAGTAATGAAAGAGTATGTTTCTTTAGTTGTGCACAAACCATACCTTATTTTTACTTCATACTGCTTATCTTAATTAGCAGATCTAGAATATCCCTGTTTTATGTTTCTTGTATAAGCCTCTTATGTAATTAGTCACATTCCAATCAAACCTACATTAAAATAATAAGCAACTATTTCTACCTGAAATAGTATATAGGTCATTTGAGACCTATCACACAGTAGGTAAACAAACATAGCCCTAGCTAAACTTCTCCCCATTACTTCCATTTTGTCTTCCTCATAAAAAGACTACAAGAAGTGATGTCATTAAAACAGTCAATAAGGTTTTCATTGAAATTGTTTCCTCAGATTCTTATCAAGTGACATCTTTATAAACTTATATGTGAGATCATACAGTAAAGAGCTAGTTTGTTTTGTCTTGTTTTGTTTTACTTTGTTTCACCAGACTTCCTGACAAGATGCTTAAGCCAATGTTTTAATGAGAAATGTTTTAATTACTCAAACAAAAAACAAAAAATAAAAAGACAATAAAAACACTGAGAAACATTCTTTGATAAACAGACACTGACTTTTAGAGCCACCTCTCAAAGCTAACACCAGACTATAGACCCCATGACAGTACTTTTTTGGTTCACTGCAATATCTGCAGTACCTAGGAAACTGTGTGATTCACAGTAAAACCTCTATAAATATTTATGGAATTGATTTGCATACATACTTTAATGAAAAAAAATACAACACACCAGGGCTAAATGAGGCAAGCAGTTTGAAACTATAAATGCTCTGTGTTCCTCTACCTTTCTGGATATTCTTTTTTTTTTTTTTTTTGTATTTCATTTTATTTTTTTTACAGCATGTTCTTATTAGTTATGTATTTTATACATATTAGTGCATATATGTCAATCCCAATCTCCCAATTCATCCCACCACCACCACCCCCCGCCACTTTCACCTTTGGTGACTATACGTTTATTCTCTACATCTGTGTCTCTATTTCTGCCCTGCAAATCGGTTCATCTGTGCCAATTTTCTAGGTTCCACATATATGTGTTAATATACGATATTTGTTTTTCTCTTTCTGACATACTTCACTCTGTATGACAGCCTCTAGATCCAACCACGTCTCTACAAATGACCCAATTTCATTCCTCTCTATGGCTGAGTAACATTCCATTGTATGTATGTACCACATCTTCTTTATCCATTTGTCTACTGATGGGCATTTAGGTTGCTTCCATGACCTGGCAATTGTAAATAGTGCTGCAATCAACACTGGGGTGCATGTGTCTTTTTAAATTATGGTTTTCTCTGGGTATATGCCCAGTAGTGGGATTGCTGGGTCATATGGTAATTCCATTTTTAGTTTTGTAAGGAACCTCCATACTGTTCTCCATAACACTATATCAGTTTACATTCCCACCAACAATTCAGGAGGGTTCCCTTTTCTCCACACCCTCTCCAGCATTTGTTGTTTGTAGATTTTCTGATGATACCCATTCTAACTGGTGTGAGGTGATACCTCATTGTAGTTTTTATTTGCATTTCTCTAATAATTAGTGATGTTGAGCAGCTTTTCATGTGCTTCTTGGCCATCTGTATGTCTTCTTTGGAGAAATGTCTATTTAGGTCTTCTGCTCATTTTTGGATTGGCTTGTTTGTTTTTTTAATATTGAGCTGCATGAGCTGTTTATATACTTTGGAGATTAATCCTTTGCCCGTTGATTCGTTTGCAAATATTTTCTCCCATTCTGAGGGTTGTCTTTTCGTCTTGTTTATGGTTTCCTTTGCTGTGCAAAAGCTTTTAAGTTTCATTAGGTCCCATTTGTTTATTTTTGTTTTTATTTCCATTACTCCAGGAGGTGGATCAAAAAGATCTTGCTGTGATTTATGTTAAAGACTGTCCTTCCTATGTTTTCCTCTAACAGTTTTATAGTGTCTGGTCTTACATTTAGGTCTCTAATCCATTTTGAGTTTATTTTTGTGTATGGTGTTAGGGAGTGTTCTAAATTCATTCTTTTACATGTAGCTGTCCAGTTTTCCCAGCACCACTTATTGAAGAGACTGTCTTTTCTCCATTGTATATCCTTGCCTCCTTTGTCATATATTAGTTGACCATAGGTGCGTGGGTTTATCTCTGGGCTTTCTATCTTCTTCCATTGATCTATGTTTCTGTTTTTGTGCCAGTACCATATTCTCTTGATTACTGTGGCTTTATAGTATAGTCTGAAGTCAGGGAGCCTGATTCCTCCAGCTCCGTTTTTTTCCCTCAAGACTGCTTTGGCTATTCGGGGTCTTTGTGTCTCCATACACATTTTAAGATTTTTTGTTCTAGTTCCATAATAAATGCCATTGGTAATTTGATAGGGATTGCATTGAATCTGTAGATTGCTTTGGGTAGTATTGTCATTTTCACAAAGTTGAGTCTTCCAATCCAAAAACATGGTATATCTCTCCATCTGTTGGTATCATCTTTAATTTCTTTCATCAGTGTCTTATAGTTTTCTGCATACAGGTCTTTTGTCTCCCTAGGTAGGTTTATTCCCATTTCTTTTATTCTTTTTGTTGCAATGGTAAATCGGAGTGTTTCCTTAATTTCTCTTTCAGACTTTTCATCATTAGTGTATAGGAATGCAAGAGATTTCTGTGCATTAATTTTGTATCCTGCTACTTTACCGAATTCATTGATGAGCTCTAGTAGTTTTCTGGTAGAGACTTTAGGATTCTCTATGTATAGTATCATGTCATCTGCAAACAGTGACACTTTCACTTCTTCTTTTCCAATTTGTATTCCTTTTATTTCTTTTTCTTCTCTGATTGCCATGGCTAGGACTTCCAAAACTATGTTGAATAATAGTGGTGAGAGTGGACATCCTTGTCTTATTCCTGATCTTAGAGGAAATGCTTTCAGTTTTTCACCATTGAGAATGATGTTTGCTGTGGGTTTGTCGTACATGGCCTTTATTATCTTGAGGTAGGTTCCCTCTATGCCCACTTTCCGGAGAGTTTTTATCATAAATGGGTGTTGAATTTTGTCAAAAGCTTTTTCTGCATCTATTGAGATCATCATATGGCTTTTCTTCTTCAATTTGTTAATATGGTGTATCACATTAATTGATTTGCGTATATTGAAGAATTCTTGAATCCCTGGGATAAATCCCACTGGATCATGGTGTATGATCCTTTTAATGTGTTGTTGGATTCTGTTTGCTAGTATTTTGTTGAGGATTTTTGCATCTATATTCACCAGTGATATTGGTCTGTCATTTTCTTTTTTTGTAGTATCTTTGTCTGGGTGGGTATCAGGGTGACGGTGCCCTCATAGAAAGAGTTTGGCAGTGTTCCTTCCTCTGTACTTTTTTGGAACACTTTGAGAAGGATGAGTGTTAGCTCTTCTCTAAATGTTCGATAGAATTAACCTGTGAAGCCATCTGGTCCTGGACCTTTTCTGCTGAAAGATTTTTAATCACAGTTTCAATTTCATTACTTCTGATTGGTCTGTTCATATTTTCTATTTCTTCCTGGGTCAGCTGTGGTAGGTTATACCTCTCTAAGAATTTGCCCATTTTTTCCAGGTTGTCCATTTTGTTGGCATAGATTTGCTGGTAGTAGACTCTTAGGATGCTTTGTATTTCTGCGGTGTCTGTTGTAACTTCTCACTTTTCATTTCGAATTTTATTGATTTGAGTCCTCTCCCTCCTTTTCTTGATGAGTCTGGCTAAAGGTTTATCAATTTTGTTTATCTTCTCAAAGAACTAGCTTTTAGTTTTATTGATCTTTGCTATTATTTCTTTGTTTCTATTTCATTTATTTCTGCTCTGATCTTTATGATTTCTTTCCTCCTAATTTTGGGTTTTGTTTGTTCATCTTTCTCTAGTTCCTTTAGGTGTAAGGTTAGATTTTTTATTTGAAATTTTTCTTGTTTCTTGAGAAAGGCTTGTATTGCTATAAACTTCTCTCTTAGAACTGCTTTTGCTGCATCCCATAGGTTTTGGGTCGTCGTGTTTTTGTTGTAATTTGTCTCTAGGTATTTTTTGATTTCCTCTTAAATTTCTTTGGTTATCTCTTGGTTATTTAGTAACATATTGTTTAGCTTCCATCTGTTTGTGTTTTTTACGTTTTTTTCCCTGTAATTGATTTCTAATCTCATAGCACTGTGATCGGTAAAGATGCCTGATATGATTTCAATTTTCTTAAATTTACTGAGGATTGATTTGTGACCCAAGATGTGATCTATCCTGGATGCTGTGTGCGCACTTGAGAAGCAAGTGTAATCTGCTGTTTTTGGATGGAATGTCCTATAAATATCAACTAAATCTATCTGGTCTACTGTGTCATTTAAAGCTTGTGTTTCCTTATTAATTTTCTGTCTGGAGGATCTGTCCATTGGTGTAAGTGAGGTGTTAAAGTCCCCCACTATTATTGTGTTACTGTTGCTTTCCTCTTTTATAGCTGCTAGCAGTTGCCTTACGTACTGAGGTGCTCCTATGTTGGGTATATATATATATATATGTATAATTGTTATATCTTCTTCTTGGATTGATCCCTTGATCATTATGTAGTGTCCTTCCTTGTCTCTTGTAACATTCTTTATTTTAAAGTCTATTTTATCTGATATGAGTATTGTTACTCCAGCTTTCTTTCGATTTCCATTTGCATGGAATACCTTTTTCCATCCCCTCACTTTCAGTCTGTATGTATCCCTAGGTCTGCAGTGGGTCTCTTGTAGACAGCATATATATGGGTCCTGTTTTTGTATCCATTCAGCGAGCCTCTGTCTTTTGGTTGGAGCATTTAATCCATTCATATTTAAGGTAATTATCGATATGTATGTTCTTATGACCATTTTCTTAATTGTTATGGGTTTGTTTTTGTAGGTCCTTTTCTTTTCTTGTGTTTCCCACTTAGAGAAGTTCCTTTAGCATTTGTTGTAGAGCTGGTTTGGTGGTGCTGAATTCTCTTAACTTTTGCTTGTCTGTAAAGCTTTTGATTTCTCCAACGAATCTGAATGAGATCCTTGCTGGGTAGAGTAATCTTGGTTGTAGGTTCTTCCCTTTCATCACTTTAAGTATATCATGCCACTCCCTTCTGGCTTGTAGAGTTTCTGCTGAGAAATCAGCTGTTAACCTTATGGGAGTTCCCTTGTATGTTATTTGTTGTCTTTCCCTTGTTGCTTTCAATAATTTTTCTCTGTCTTTAATTTTTGTCAATTTGATTACTCTGTGTCTTGGCGTGTTTCTCCTTGGGTTTATCCTGCCAGGGACTCTCTGTGCTTCCTGGACTTGGGTGGTTATTTCCTTTCCCATGTTAGGGAAGTTTTTGACTATAATCTCTTCAAATATTTTCTCGGGTCCTTTCTCTCTCTCTTCTCCTTCTGCCACCCTATAATGTGTATGTTGTTGTGTTTAATGTTGCCCCAGAAGTCCCTTAGGCTGTCTTCATTTCTTTTCATTCTTTTTTCTTTATTCTATTCCACGGCAGTTAATTCCACCATTTTGTCTTCCAGGTCACTTATCTGTTCTTCTGCCTCAGTTTTCTGCTATTTATTCCTTCTAGTGTATTTTTCATTTCATTTATTGTATTGTTCATCTTTGTTCGTTTGTTCTTTTATTCTTCTAGGTGTTTGTTTGTTCTTTTATTCTTCTAAGTCTTTGTTAAACATTTCTTACATCTTCTCAATCTTTTCCTCCATTCTTTTTCCGAGGTCCTGGATCATCTTCCCTATCATTATTCTGAATTCTTTTTCTGGAAGGTTGACTATCTCTACTTCATTTAGTTGTTTTTCTGGGGTTTTATCTTGTTCCTTCATCTGGTGCAAAGTCCTCTGCCTTTTCATTTTGTCTCTCTTTCTGTGAATGTGGTTTTCTTTCCACAGGCTGCAGAATTGTAGTTCTTCTTGCTTCTGCTCTCTGCTCTCTGGTGGATGAGGCTATCTAAGAGACTTGTGCAAGTTTCCTGATGGGAGGGACTGGTGGTGGGTAGAGCTGGGTGTTGCTCTGGTGGGCAGAGCTCAGTAAAACTTTAATCCGCTTGTCTGCTGATGGGTAGGGCTGTTTCCTCCCTGTTGGTTGTTTGGCCTGAGGTGACCCAGCACTGGAGCCTACCTGGCTCTTTGGTGGGGCTAATGGCGGACTCTGGGAGGGCTCATGCTAAGGAGTACTTTCCAGAACTTCTGCTGCCAGTGTCCTTGTCCCCATGGTGAGTCACAGACACCCCCCACCTCTGCAGGAGACCCTCCAACACTAGCAGGTAGGTCTGGTTCAGTCTCCTCTAGGGTCACTGCTCCTTCCCCTGGTTCCCAATGAGCGCATTACTTTGTGTGTGCCCTCTAAGAGTGGAGTCTCTGTCTCCCCGAGTCCTGTCAAAGTCTTGCAATCAAATCCCACTAGCCTTCAAAGTCTGATTCTCTAGGAATTCCTCCTCCCGTTGCCAGACCCCCAGGTTGGGAAGCCTGATGTGGGGCTCAGAACCTTCACTCCAGTGCGTGGACTTCTGTGGTATAAGTGTTTTCCACTTTGTGAGTCACCCACCCAGAAGTTATGGGATTTGATTTTATTGTGATTGCGCCCCTCCTACCATCTCATTGCGGCTTCTCCTTTGTCTTTGGATGTGGGCTATCTTTTTTGGTGAATTCCAGTGTCTTCCTGTCAATGACTGTTCAGCAGTTAGTTGTAATTCCGGTGCTCTCGCAAGAGGGAGTGAGCGCATGTCCTTCTACTCTGCCATCTTGAACCAATCAATGTCAATATTCTGGTTGTGATATTGCATTAGAGTTCTGCAAAATGTGAGCTGGTGCCCCACCTTCATGCATGACTGTGGGTGAATGCCACTCAACGTGGGCTATCTGTGCCTCTGTCCCTTTCTGAACTCCCGGCACCCTCCCTAGGTATTCTGATTAGACAAAGTCATAAAATAGGCTACAGATGAATCAGGGTGTTAATTTAATTTAAAGAAAGCCTACAAAGAGGATTTCTCTAGAAAACTCTTTTTCGGACCAAGAAAGAACTTTAAAAGCTGTATCTGAAATACTGACATCTTTATGAATGAAATTTTATGATAGCTTAGATTTGTTTTAAAATAATTGAGTGTGGATGTGGTTTATTGACCACTTATTGATATTGAAGCTAGGGATTTATTATATCATACTGTCTTCTTTTCTGTAAGCTTGAGATTTTCCATAATATTTTTTTTAATGAGAATACACACATACATTACATATTTTCTTCTTTCCAAAAAAAAATGTTTTTAATTTGGAGGCTTCTGACAGCTTTTCTCACCTATCCCCCCCCCCCTCAAAATACTACTAGCAACAATTAATAAAAGGAAGGGATACAACTTACTTCCATAACTTTAGAAAAGTGGAAGCCAAGAAAAGAGAGACAACTGATATAGCTCCTAATTTGCAACATTCTCTCCCACCAGAAATAGTTTTTTAAAAATTGAGTGGAAAAAGTCCTGAAACAAACTTCATTAATAGCCCCCAATTTAGAAAAACATTCACTGAGAAGTGTGACAATCTTAAGATGGGAGTAGGGGTATTAAAAAAAAAGACAAGGCTAGAAAGCCCTCCTTTAGGAAGGCTTTGCTTAGGAATCTACGCAAACTTCCTTAGCTGGGAAAGGTAAATGGTCAATGCTCACCATTTTGTTTTTTCTTTACTGGGAGGAAAGTAGGAAAGGAAAGACAAAATCATGTTAGTTTCTCAAAACTAATTACCTTTAGTAATAAATTGGCACTTAGTACAATGTAAAGCAGAAGAGAAAAATAAAAAACACACAGTCCTTGGAGGAAAGAGGAGTCTGGAGGGAAAAGCCGTATCAGTAGGCACAAACATAATCCCTAGTTGTCCATTCTAGACTATCATGGACTGAATGTCTGTGTCTCCCCCAAATTCATATGTTGAAATCTTAACCCCCACTATGGTGATATTAGAATGTGAGGGGGGGAGACTTGGAAGGTAACTGGGTCATGAGGATGGAGCCCTCATGAATGGGATAAGGCGAGTGAGCTAGGTAGGTCTTCCCCCACTCCCTGTGAGGATACAATGCGAAGTCAGCTGCTTGCAACCTGGAAGACAGTTCTCACCAGAACCTGAGCATGCTGACACCATGATTTCAGACTTCCAGCCTCTAAATTTCCTGGTTGATAAGCTACTCCATTTATGGTATTTTTGTTATAGCAGCCCAAGCTAAGACATAGTCTAATGTTGTAATAGTAAAACCCAACAATTTTTACCTGATTCGTCCTCACTGCCTGAAAAAGGATGAGAAGTATGGTGGAGAGAACTGGTAAATAGGAGAATCTATGCACCTGGACTGATTGGCTGTTAAAGTAAAATTTTAGTTCTCAAACAAAAGTTCAGAAGATAAGTCATTAAGTTTGGATTCAGGTGGGGTGGGAAGAAAACCAAGGAGTTTTTACTCACATAGTTTTCAAGCATAGAGATTAAGGGCTATACAGTAATTTGGACATTTCCTATTAAATGAAACAATTACATAAAAACAGTACAGGAAAAATTATGTAGCATGAAAAAATATATCTGAAGAATGCATTCCAGAAGAAAACCTAACCCAAGTAACAAACAAAAAAAGTCAAGAAGAAAAATGCAAATAACCAAGTAGAAAAATGGTCAAAGGAAATGGAAACATGTCTTAAGGAAAAAATATATAACTATCCAAGAAACATAGGAAAAGATGTTCAATCTTACAATACACACATACCATTTTCCCTTATCAGGTTGACAAACTTCTTAAAATTGGATAATATTCAGGGTTGGTGATCATATAGGAAAAAGATATCACACATAGTGCATGGGGGAGTAAATTTTTTGGAGGGCAACTTAGAAATAACTCTTAAATTTTTAAATTTATGGTAAATTCCACTGCCTCCTATACTCTTACGCCCTGATTTATCCCCTACCAAAAAAAAGTTTGCCATCACATACATTGGGGACAAAGAGGAAAATCAGTTGTTTCTAATAACAAAGAGATACAAACATTACTGAAGTGACTCTCCATTTTAATCCATGCTCTCTCATTAACTTGTCTTTATATTAGATATTCATCTCCCCTTTCTAGGACTGTTTCTTCACATATAAGATCAACATTTGGGATTTTTAGAATGTTCAAGGACCGTTCCACCTCTCAAATGTTCAATGTAACTTAAAAAGAAGTTTTTCTTTTTATTTTACCTACTCATCATCAGGAACATTGTCATAGTTATTTTTCCAATATTGGTAAGGTACTGATGATAGAGTTCCTCTAATAGAAACATACATTCTCTCCTAGCCCTGGCTTTAAACCCAGCGTAACAAATCTACAGGGAAACTGTAGGGGAATAAAGGTTTTTCCAAGACATCTTGGTGGATGATACTGACATTCAAAGATATGGGAAGGAGAGAAGAATTATCACATTTTAGAGTGAAGATAAAATTTGCAGTTTGAACCATGTTAAGTTTGAAGTGCCTATGGAGGTCTCGGCTGAAGATATCCAGCAGCCAGCTGTATGTATAAGTTTGGAGAGAGATGGAAGTGCTAAGATATGTGCTGAGATCTGAGAGTCATCAAAAATAAAGATGATGAGTGAAACAAAAGATGTGAATATAATCACCTAAAGAAGAAGAGGTGTGATGTGAGGGCAAGAGAGGGAAGAAGAAAGAGAAGGAGGAGGAGAAAGAAAATGAGAGAAAAAAGAAGGAGGAGAAGGAGAAGGAAGAGAGGGGGAGGGGAGGAGGAAGAAGAAACATACAGGGACAGGAAGAAGAAGAAGCCTACAAAGGAAACTTAAGAGAGGCCAGAGAGGGCCAGGAGAAAAATCAAAATGTATCGTGAAACCAATGGGAAGACGGAGTTTCAAAAGAAAGGAGCCGTCAAAAATGTTAAAAACATCCAAGATATAAAATAAGGTCAAGACTGAATATATTCTATTGAATTTGACATTTTTATGACTTTTTATCTCGCTGGGAATAATTTAAATTACAGTCTAAGGACAGAAGTCAGTTTTCAGTGGACTGTAGAGAGAATGAGAAGTGAGGAATTAAAAATTCCTTCCTGAAGGTTTGAATAGAAATGAGAGAGAAGAAAATGGTAACAGCAAATCTTTTAAAAAAGGATTTTCTTTCTTTTTGTTGTTGTTTGCTTATTTTTTGTGTATATTTGATAGAAGATGCTTGCACAAGTCTATATGCTAAGAAGAAAAGGTTGAGTATACAGCTGAGAAAACGGGATTAGCAGTAGAACACATAGCAAGTTTTGAATAAGTATTTACTCAACAGCTAATTGTGAGTTAGCAAAGTCCTGGGCATTGAAAGTGTGATGGCATTCAGAACACACATAGTACACTTTATTTAAAATACTCTGATTTTCTCTTCTTTTCCGTTTCTTTCTTTTTTCTTTTTAATTTCAGAAAATGGTATCCCTACATTATTCAAAATTAGCAGGCATTATTTGGGAAATTAAATAATGAAACATATTAGAAAAATATCTTAAGAAGTTGCAGTCATAAATTACATTTTACTCAATCTTCTCAATAAAATTAATGTGTTTTCCAGAGGAATCAAGAAGAAAATACATTTAGTTCAGAATTTTACTTGAAACATTACACTGATTATGATCTGAATACAGTGACTGACTGATCTGGCACAATGAGAAATGGAAGCAAATATAGATGGAACTATTTTGCAGGAAATTTTCAAATACTCTTACTCTCCTCATTAAGTTTACTAACAAGCTAAAAGTCTGAACCACCCCCCCACCCCGCCAAAAAAATAACTATACTAATTCAGGGGAAAAAATTGCCTTAATTGAGTTTTTAAATAAAAAGAAATAACAAAATTAGGTCAAACTGAAAAAAATTCAAATTAATATAAGGGCATAAACAGTGAAAATTTAATAGGAGAAACTTGGAATATATTAATGCCTAAAACTCTAAACATAAATGTCAGGCTATTAAAACAGATTAAAAATTAGATGGGTTGGACTTCCCTGGTGGCGCAGTGGTTAAAAGTCTACCTGCCAATCAGGGGACATGGGTTTGAGCCCTGGTCCAGGAAGATCCCACATGCCATGGAGCAACTAAGCCCGTGAGCCACAACTACTGAGCCTGTGCTCTAGAGCCCACGAGCCACAACTACTGAGCCCGTATGCCACAACTACTGAAGCCTGTGCACCTACAGCCCATGCTCCACAACAAGAGAAGCCACCACAATGAGAAGCACACGTACCGCAATGAGGAGTAGCCCCCGCTTGCCACAACTAGAGAAAGCCCACGCACAGCAACGAAGACCCAATGTAGCCAAAAATAAATAAATAAAATGAAAAATTTAAAAAAAAAATTAGATGGGTTGTCTTAAAAGGTACTTAGTTCCCTGAGCCTGGTGATGTCCAAGCACTGTCTCCAGGACCACTTGCTGGAGGATCTGCAGAGGAGGCTCAGGCTCCAAAGAGGTGATGGGAATAGACGGGGTTTAAGGTGTCCTTCAGCTAATGACACTATAATGTACGGTTCTTTTAGATATTTTGCTAAAACATAAAGCCACAATATATTTTGTGTTGGCCAAGCAGGAAGATAACATGTTCTGAGCAAGGAATAATATTCAAAGGAAATAAAAGAAGTGCCATCATTTTACATATTCCAAACTTTGCTAAAGGACAACAGAAATACCCAAAGAGGTAAAGAATAAAATATACATTACCAAAAGGATAAATTTTATGACTACTTTAATTAATATGAAAACACATTAGAGTGGAGAATGTATGTATGTATGTATATATTTATTTAGTTATATATTCTTCTGGCAAATATTTACTGAGTGCCTACAGTGCTGGACACTGTACAAGAGCAACAAATAAAATAGAATATTTCTGTCCTCATAGAGATTTCAGTGTACTATGAGAAGAGGGAAGGATATACGGTAAACAAACAAAACAGTTAATTACAAATTAAGAAGGTTCTCTGACAATAACTAACAAAGATCCAGGCAAGGCGGAAGGGTGACTATTTAAAAAAGTAGTATCTTAGGATGAGAGGCATCCAAAGATGCAGAAAGCCAGGGCAGGTAACAGTACGTATGAATGCTCCAAAGAAGAAAAGCACCTGACATTGCCTAGGAACAAAAACGACATCAATGTGGCTAGAATGTTGTAAGTTATAATGAGAGTACTTTTGAGATGAGGTTAAAGAGAAATGGAGATATAGACCTTACAGAATTTTACTCTAAGTGAAATGGGAAGTCACTGAAGCATACTTCTTGGACATAATCCAAGAATAAACCTGTTTCTCATGCAGAACGGATTGCAAGCAGCAAGGCAGTTAGTGAGAAGACCAGTTAGGGGACTAATCCAGTGGTCCATGATAAAGATCATGGTAACCTCTACTAAAAAGGCAGCCGTGGAAATGGAGAGAAGTGGATAGAGATTTGTAATTAGGACCTGAATCACCTTAGTTCTTACCTACTCTCTTTGGGCCTCAATTTCATCTTCTATAAACTTGAATTTACAGAAGCAAGTTTATAGAATGCAAAGAGATGTTCAGAGCACTATGTGAGACAAGACATAAGTACCTGGTATAAGGGAAGTTGCAATAAATCTCAGTTCTTTAAGAATACTTATTTAAAAATAATATTCATTCCAAGTTCATACTAGTGATAAGCAACTAAAATCCAGTATGATATGAACCGTTTGTCTTTCAAATGTGTATAATTTCTGAGGTAACAAAGGAAAATGTTTAAATTTTTGATTTATAAAATATTTGGGGTTATACAAAAGTTACACAGATATTAATCCAATGCCCAATTGATTACAACAGAAAATAAATCAAAAAGGTGAAAATTTCTATTTAAATTAGTTTCAATCACATTGTAACAAACATTTTAAAAACCTATTAATTTAAAAGTGAAGAATTAAAAACAAATTCTTTGGAATAAAATCCCTCTCCCTAGAAATGGGCCTATTGGCTGGAATACAGTGACTGCTCAATTTCCCTCTGTCTCTACTTCTCCTCCATTAAAACACACACACACACACACACACACACACACACACAGCTTTTTAGCAACCCTGTTTAACATTTAGAAAGAAATAAATGACATGACAGAATAGGGATACGTAAACATGTTGCATGGGCTCTATATAATTGAACATTCTTCAAATTCTGTAAACAGAAATTTCAGTGCCATGGAGATCCTTAAAATGAAGACAGATAAATGTGACCAAATATCAAATATCTCTTGTCAAAAATTTAGAGAGATCTTCCATGAAAATGATAAATAAAAATCTCACTTTAAAATTATATTACAAATGTGTCCCTCAGTTCCAGAAATATTATACCCTTTAAAATAGAACAAAAGAAAAACTGGCTGTGTTCAGTGTGAGAAGAATACACAGAATCTTCATCTCTGAACAAAGAAAGAAATGGCACCCAAGGAAGTGGACTATGGCAAATGAAAGACCCTCTTGTGTTTTGTCTTTCCTTTGTTCATGTATAAAACCAAAAAAAAAAAAAAAAAAAAAAAGTAAAGAAAAGAAAGAAAGAGAGAAAAAGGCACAAACCCTAGGGCTAATTGCACTACACAGAAACTCATTTCCAAGAGTTGGTGTCAAATCTTGCAGTCTAAATCTCCAAATAGCTATCTTCTAATAAAATCTATATACCCTGCTTCCTGAAAAGAGAAAAAAAGGGAAAAAAAGTAAGGAAGGAAACAAGGGAGGAAGGGATGGAGGGAGGGAGGGAGAGGAAGGAAGGAAGGAGAAAAAGAATAAGGCGCTTGATCACAGAATACTTCCATACAATGGAGTGTTCGGTCCTGTATATACAGAAATTATAGGCAAGGCATTGTTTCAGTCATTTTCAACCATGGTAATGCTGCATATATAGATAGCCCTCCACACTCTGTTCAGGACTAACCCCAAACTGGATAAACTCTTACAATATGAAGTTTTCAACAATTACTTTCTCTTTGTACTTCTTTCTTTCCTTTTTAATTTTTCTTCTCTTCCACTTCATTTCTTTGTACTATCTCCAACCTTTACAGTTTTTTCCCCTTTCTCCTTTTTCTCTCTTTCTTTCTTAATTTTACATCACACTGCTGATGGACTTGGTTGGGGGAGGTGGTGGGAATGATGCTAAAATAAAGCAAATTTTCTTTCCTGTCAGAACATTACTAAACAATACTTCCAAGCACTGCTAATTCAATCATGCAAGCTCAGTTAGGATTTTAATGATGATTCCAAGTTATATCTCCTTTCTGAATCAAATACTAAAAGACTACTAATTTAGAGATAAAAGTATTTTATTAAATTATTTTTTAAGAGAACTAGTCATTTATATGTGTTATCTACATCCTATTTCCCAACTATGCTACACAGTCTAATTTGTAGTACACAAAAAACTTCTATAGTTGTCCACGTCTTGCAGGACTAAATCAGAGATCTACTGCTGGCATAAGGCAAAGTTGGTCAAGGCAAAAAAATGTACCTGATAGTGTTTGTCTTCAGATTCTCCCTTTTTCTTCCTTGCAATAAACCTGATCTCCTAGATTCTCCTTTTTTCCTTTAGTCATTCAATAAATATTTACTGAACCCTAATTATTTGCCAGGAACTATGGTAGATATTATTGACAAAGACATGAAATAGGCCTTCTCTGACATGGAAAAGTTTATAACCTAGGTGGAGAGGCAGGAATGTAACGGCAATATAATTTGATAAGGCCCTTAATGGAAGTAAGAACAGATTGCAATCCTCATTACACATCCGGCTACTTAGACTCCTCTACTTTGTTCCTTAGATTTTCCCTGTACTTGGAATCTATTTCTCTATCCTCCTCATTAAAACTTACCTACTGGGGAGGAGCTTCAGGATGGCAGAAGAGTAAGAAGTGGAGATCACCTTCCTCCCCATAGATACATCAGAAATACATCTACATGTGGAACAACTCCTACAGAACACCTACTGAACGTTGGCAGAAGACCTCAGACCTCCCAAAAGGCAAGAAACTCCCTATGTACCTGGGTAGGGCAAAGGAAAAAAGAAAAAAACAGAGATGAAAGAATAGGGATGGGACCTGCACCAGTGGGAGGGAGCTGTGAAGGAGGAAAGGTTTCCACACACTAGGAAGCCCCTTCGCGGGTGGAGACTGCGGGTGGCAGAGGGGGGAAGCTTCGTAGCCACGGAGGAGAGCGCAGCCACAGGGGTGCGGAGGGCAAAGCGGAGAGATTCCCGCACAGAGGCTCGGCGCCGAGCAGCACTCACCAGCCCAAGAGGCTTGTCTGCTCACCCGCCGGGGCGGGCGGGGGCTGGGAGCTGAGGCTCGGGCTTCGGAGGTCAGATATCAGGGAGAGGACTGGGGTTGGCTGTGTGAACACAGCCTGAAGGGGGCTCGTGCGCAACAGCTAGCCGGGAGGGAGTCTGGGAAAAAGTCTGGAGATGCCAAAGAGGCAAGAGGCTTTTTCTGGCCTGTTTCCTAGTGCAGGAGGAGAGAGGATTAAGAGCTCTGCTTAAAGGAGCTCCAGAGACGAGAGCGAGCCACGGCTATCAGCGCAGACCCCAGAGATGGGCATGAGACGCTAAGGCTGCGGCTGCAGCCACCAAGAAACCTGTGTGCAAGCACAGGTCACTATCCACACCTCCCCTCCCGGGAGCCTGTGCAGCCCACCAATGCCAGGGTCTCGTGATCCATGGACAACTTCCCCGCAAGAATGCACGGCGTGCCTCAGGCTGATGCAACGTCACACCGGCCTCTGCTGCCACAGGCTCACCCCACACCCGTACCCCTCCCACCCCCCAGACTGAGTGAGCCAGAGCCGCCGAATCAGCTGCTCCTTTAACCCCATCCTGTCTGAGCGAAGAACAAATGCCCTCAGGTGACCTACACGCAGAGGCGGGGCCAAATCCAAAGCCTAACCCCGGATTAAAACCCTACAATGAACTTGATGTACCCTGCATCTGTGGCACCTGAATAGACAACGAATCATCCCAAATTGAGGAGGTGGACTTTGGGAGCAACGATATATATATATTTTTTTCCTTTTCCTCTTTTTGTGAGTGTCTATGTGTATGCATCTGTGTGTGATTTTGTCTGTATAGCTTTGCTTTTACCATTTGTCCTAGGGTTCTGTATCTCCGTTTTTTTGTTTTTGTTTTATGTATAGTTTTAAATGCTTGTTATCATTGGTGGATTTGTTTTTTGGTTTGGTTGCTTCTTTCTTTCTTTTATATTTTTTAATACTTTAAAAAAGTTTTTTTAATAATTATTTCTTATTTTTTATTTTAATAACTTTATTTTAAAATAAACTTATTTTATTTTATTTATTTTATCTTCTTCTTTCTTTCTCTCTTTTTTTCTCCCTTTTATTCTGAGCCATGTGGTTAACAGGCTCTTGGTGCTCCAGCCAGGCATCAGGGCTGTGCCTCTAAGGTGGGAGAGCCAAGTTCAGGACATTGGTACACAAGAGAACTCCCAGCTCCACGTAATATCGAAGGACGAAAATCTCCCACAGATCTCCATCTCAACGCCAAGACCCAGCTCCACTCAAAGACCAGCAAGCTGCAGTGCTGGACACCCTATGACAAACAACTAGCAAGGCAGGAACGCAACCCCATCCATTAGCAGAGAGGCTGCCTAAAATCATTATAAGGCCACAGACACCCCAAAACACACCGCCAGATGTGGACCTGCCCACCAGGAACACAAGATCCAGCCTCATCCACCAGAACACAGGCACTAGTTCCCTCCACTGGGAGGCCTACACAACTCACTGAACCAACCTTAGCCACTGGGGGCAGACACCAAAAACAATGGGAACTACAAACCTGCAGCCTGTGAAAAGGAGACCCCAAACACAGTAAGTTAAGCAAAATGAGAAGACAGAGAAACACACAGCAGATGAAGGAGCAAGGTAAAAACCCACCAGAACTAACAAATGAGAAGGAAATAGGCAGTCTACCTGAAAAAGAATTCAGAATAATGATAGTAAAGATGATCCAAAATCTTGGAAATAGACTCAAGAAAATATAAGAAACGTTTAACAAGCACATAGAAGAACTAAAGAGCAAACAAACAGTGATGAACAACACAATAAATGAAATTAAAAATACTCTAGACGGGATCAATAGCACAATAACTGAGTCAGAAGAACGGATAAGCGACCTGGAAGATAAAAGAGTGGAAATAACTACTGCAGAGCAGAATAAAGAAAACAAAATGAAAAGAATTGAGGACAGTCTCAAGAGACTTCTGGGACAACATTAAACGCACCAACATTCGAATTATAGGGGTCCCAGAAGAAAAAGAGAAAAAGAAAGGAACTGAGAAAATATTTGAAGAGATTATAGTTGAAAACTTCCCTAATATGGGCAAGGAAATAGTTAATCAAGTCCAGGAAGCACAGAGAGTCCCATACAGGATAAATCCAAGGAGAAACACGCCAAGACAAATATTAATCAAACAATCAAAAATAAAATACAAAGAAAAAATATTAAAAGCAGCAAGGGAAAAACAACAAATAGCATAAAAGGGGATCACCATAAGGTTAACAGCTGATCTTTCAGCAGAAACTCTGCAAGCCAGAAGGGTGTGGCAGGACATATTTAAAGTGATGAAGGGGAAAAAATTACAACCAAGATTACTCTACCCAGCAAGGATATCATTCAGATTTGACGGAGAAATTAAAATCTTTACAGACAAGCAAAAGCTAAGAGAATTCAGCACCACCAAACCAGCTTCACAACAAATGCTAAAGGAACTTCTCTAGGTAGGAAACACGAGAGAAGGAAAAGACCTACAATAACAAACCCAAAACAATTAAGAAAACGGTAATAGCAACATACATATCGATAATTACCTAAAAGTAAATGGATTAAATGCTCCAACCAAAAGACATAGACTGGCTGAATGGATACAAAAATAAGACCCCTATATATGCTATCTACAAGAGACCCACTTCATACCTAGGGACACATACAGACTGAAAGTTAGGGGATGGAAAAAGATATTCCATGCAAATGGAAATCAAAAGAAAGCTGGAGTAGCAATATTCCTATCAGACAAAATAGACTTCAAAACAAAGACTATTACAAGAGACAAATAAGGACACTACATAATGATCAAGGGATCAATCCAAGAAGAAGATATAACAATTGTAAATATTTATGCACGCAACATAGGAGCACCTCAATACATAAGGCAAATACTAACAGCCATAAAAGGGGAAATCGACAGTAACATAATCATAGTAGGGGACTTTAACACTCCACTTTTACCAATGGACAGACCATCCAAAATGAAAAAAAATAAAGAAACACCAGCTTTAAATGATACATTAAACAAGATGGATTTAATTGATATTTATAGGACATTCCATCCAAAAACAACAGAATACACTTTCTTCTCAAGTGCTCATGGAACATTCTCCAGGATAGATCATATCCTGGGTCACAAATCAAGGCTTGGTAAATTTAAGAAAATTAAAATCTTATCAAGTATCTTTTCTGACCACAACACTATGAGACTAGATATCAATTACAGGAAAAAATCTGTAAAAAATACAAACTCATGGAGGCTAAACAATACACTACTTCATAACCAAGAGATCACTGAAGAAATCAAGGGGGAAGTCAAAAAATACCTAGAAATAAATGACAATGAAAACACGACAACCCAAAACCTATGGGATGCAGCAAAAGCAGTTCTAAGAGGAAGTGTATGGCAATACAGTCCTACCTCAAGAAACAAGAAACATCTCAAATAAACAACCTAACCTTACACCTAAAGCAATTAGAGAAAGAAGAAAAAAAAACACCAAAGTTAGCAGAAGGAAAGAAATCATAAAGATCAGATTAGAAATAAATGAAAAAGAAATGAAGGAAACTATAGCAAAGATCAATAAAACTAAAAGCTGGTTCTTTGAGAAGATAAACAAAATTGATAAACCATTAGCCAGACTCATCAAGAAAAAAAGGGAGAAGACTCAAATCAATAGAATTAGAAATGAAAAAGGAGAAGTAACAACTGACACTGCAGAAATACAAACGATCATGAGAGATTACTACAAGCAACTCTATGCCAATAAAATGGACAACCTGGAAGAAATGGACACATTCTTAGAAAAGCACAACCTTCCAAGACTGAACCAGGAAGAAAGAGAAAATATAAACAAACCAATCCCAAGCATTGAAATTGAGACTGTGATTTAAAATCTTCCAACAAACAAAAGCCCAGGACCAGATGACTTCACAGGCGAATTCTATCAAACATTTAGAGAAGAGCTAACACGTATCCTTCTCAAACTCTTCCAGAATACAGCAGAGGAAGGAACACTCCCCAACTCATTCTACGAGGCCACCATCACCCTGACATGAAAACCAGACAAATATGTCACAAAGAAAGAAAACTACAGGCCAATATCATTGATGAACATAGATGCAAGTGTCCTCAACAAAATACTAGCAAACAGAATCCAACAGCACATTAAAAGGATCATACACCATGATCAAGTAGGGTTTATCCCAGGAATGCAAGGATTCTTCAATATACGCAAATCAATCAATGTGATACACCATATTAACAAATTGAAGGAGAAAAACCATATGATCATCTCAATAGATGTAGAGAAAGCTTTCAATAAAATTCAACACCCATTTATGATATAAACCCTCCAGAAAGTAGGCATACCGGGAACTTACCTCAACATAATAAAGGCCATATATGACAAACCCACAGCCAACATTGTCCTCAATGGTGAAAAACTGAAACCATTTCCACTAAGATCAGGAACAGGACAAGGTTGTCCACTCTCACCACTATTATTCAACATAGTTTTGGAAGTTTTAGCCACAGCAATCAGAAAAGAAAAAAATAAATAAAAGGAGTCCAAATCGGAAAAGAAGAAGTAAAGCTGTCACTGTTTGCAGATGACATGATACTATACATAGAGAATCCTAAAGATGTTACCAGAAAACTACTAGAGCTAATCAATGAATTTGGTAAAGTAGCAGGGTACAAAATGAATGCACAGAAATCTCTTGCATTCCTATACAGTAATGATGAAAAATCTGAAGTGAAATTAAGAAAACACTCCCATTTACGATTGCAACAAAAAGAATCAAATATCTAGGAATGAACCTACCTAAGGAGACAAAAGACCTGTATGCAGAAAATTATAAGACACTGATGAAAGAAATTAAAGATGGTACAAATAGATGGCGAAATATACCATGTTCTTGGATTGGAAGAATCAACATTGTGGAAATGAGTATACTACCCAGAGCAATCTACAGATTCAATGCAATCCTTATCAAACTACCAATGGCATTTTTCACAGAACTAGAACAAAAAATTTCACATTTTGTATGGAAACACAAAAGACCTCGAATAGCCAAAGCAACCTTGAGAAAGAAAAATGGAGCTGGAGGAATCAGGCTGCCTGGCTTCAGACTATACTACAAAGCTACAGTAATCAAGACAGTATGGTACTGGCACAAAAACAGAAATATAGATCAATGGAACAGGATAGAAAGCCCAGAGATAAACCCATGCACATATGGTCACCTTATCTTTGATAAAGGAGGCAAGAATATACAGTGGAGAAAAGACAGCTCTTCAATTAGTCGTGCTGGGAATACTGGACAGCTACATGTAAAAGAATGGAATTAGAACACTCCCTAACACCATACACAAAAATAAACTCAAAATGGATTAGAGACCTAAATGGAAGGTCAGACACTATTAAACTCTTAGAGGAAAACATAGGCAGAACACTCTTTGACATAAATCACAGCAAGATCGTTTTTGACCCACCTCCTACAGAAATGGAAATAAAAACTAAAATAAACAAATGGAACCTAATGAAACTTAAAAGCTTTTGCAGAGCAAAGGAAACCATAAACAAGATGAAAAGACAACCCTCAGAATGGGAGAAAATATTTGCCAATGAAGCAACTCACAAAGGATTAATCTCCATAATTTACAAGCAGCTCATGATGCTCAATATCAAAAAAACAAACAACCTAATACAAAAATGGGCAGAAGACCTAAATAGACATTTCTCCAAAGAAGATATACAGATTGCCAAGAAACACATGAAAGAATGCTCAACATCATTAATCATTAGAGAAATGCAAATCAAAACTACAATGAGATATCATCTCACACCGGTCAGAATGGCCATCATCAAAAAATTTACAAACAATAAATGCTGGAGAGGGTGTGGAGAAAACGGAACCCTCTTGCACTGTTGGTGGGAATGTAAATTGATACAGCCACTCTGGAGAACAGTATGGAGGTTCCTTAAAAAACTATAAATAGAACTACCATATGACCCAGCAATCCCATTACTGGGCATATACCCTGAGAAAACCATAATTCAAAAAGAGTCATGTACCACAATGTTCATTGCATCTCTATTTACAATAGCCAGGACATGGAAGCAACCTAAGTGTCCATCGACAGATGAATGGATAAAGAAGATGTGGCACATATATACAATGGAATATTACTCAGACATAAAGAGAAACGAAATTGAGTTATTTGTTGTGAGGCGGATGGACCTAAGAGTCTCTCATACAGAGTGAAGTAAGTCAGGAAGAGAAAAATAAATACTGTATGCTAACACATATATATGGAATCTAAAAAAAAAAAATGGTCATGAAGAACCTAGGGGCAAGACGGGAATAAAGACGTAGACCTACTAGAGAATGGACTTGAGGATATGGGGAGGGGAAAGGTAAGCTGGGACAAAGTGAGAGAGTGGCATGGACATATATACACTAGCAAACGTAAAATAGATAGCTAGTGGGGAGCAACCGCATAGCACAGGGAGATCAGCTCTGTGCTTTGTGACCACCTAGAGGGGTGGGATAGGGAGGGTGGGAGGGAGGGAGATGCAAGAGGGAAGAGATATGGGGATATATGTATATGTATAACTGATTCACTTTGCTATAAAGCAGAAACTAACACACCATTGTAGAGCAATTATACTGCAATAAAGATGTTAAAAAAAAAAACTTACCTATTGGTTAATCCCATCTTTCCCCTCAAGACACACCTTCTGGATAGGTGTCTTGGGAAAACAGTCTCACAAATTAAGTCACACTGGATATTAAAAGAGTAAAGCATGTATATCACATCTCTTTTGCGTATTAATGTCATTGTATTTGAAAGGAACTGGTTGCTAATGCTGGGAATTTTAACTGTATAGTAAGCTGTTATGAAAGAAATTTTAAGAAGAACTTCCTCATACACTTCAATCACAACAGCAAGGGGTTAACAATTCCACATAAAACGTGCCTTTATATGCCTTGACATTATTATTTTTAAACAAAACAGCATGCTGCATATTTATTCACTTAGGAAATACAATTAAATCTAATTATTATTGTTAGTAGTAGTAGTAGTAGTAGTAGTTACTGTTAGTAGCTACTGTTACTAAAAGGGACTATACTGATTTAGAATTATAAAAGTTTGCCTTATTGTTTGATGTTATTATGAAGGTTTACTTCAGATACAAAATTTAGCACAGGACTGTTTTTTAATTGGAAATGCATGATTCTCACAATAATAAGAGTAAAATAAAATCAGACATATTTAAATATATCAAGAAAAATGATTCATTCAATCACATAATCAAAATTGTACCTATCGAGGAAAACAGAGATTATTTAATGTAATTCTTATAGGAAAAAATAATTAAAAATCTGTGAACTTAGGTTTTCTCCCCTGTAAAATGAAGGGTTTAAATCAGAATAAGCTCTGTGTTTGCTCCCAGGCTTGATACTTATGTGAATATTTTGCATAAATATTTCCCGGTTCTCCTATGACATGAAATGTTACAGATTCTGCAATATCATAATGAAGGAGTCTGCATTAATAGTTGAAACCTCTTCTATATTTGTGTCCCCAATGTTAACAATGCCTAACCCAAAGTAATTGGCATAATAAATTTAAGTGGATAGATTGAAGATTGTATAAACAGAAAAAAGCATTGATGTAAAGGAATGTTACAAAGTCAGGGATATATCTAAATATCTAGAGACATTTAATGAGAGACATGGAAGACACAGGAATGAGTATTTTTACAGATTTCAAGCCTCAATGGGAAGCTTAAGAAATAACTAATGTTTAGTTTGGGGGTCAAGGCAAGATATTTTAAAATGGAGAAAATTGAAGTAAGTTAAATAAGGTCCATTCTCACTAGGACTATTTATGACGATTCTCCCTCATCCACCTTCTGCTGTTCACTGTACTGTGCTTACTGACAATCTATCCCAAATAACTCCTGGTAGTTTGAAATCATTTCATCATTAATATATAAATGTCTCACTTACTTCAATTGTATGAATCTCAGATCTCATCTCACCAAAGTTTACTGAAAATTAATTGTTCTTCACCTAATATCTTTAGAACTCAATTTCCTCATCCGTAGAACAATAATACCTAATCATAGAGTTATTGTGATAATCAGATAGACTCAATGCATGTT
The DNA here is from genome assembly GCF_028021215.1 of Eschrichtius robustus. Classification (NCBI taxonomy): domain Eukaryota; kingdom Metazoa; phylum Chordata; class Mammalia; order Artiodactyla; family Eschrichtiidae; genus Eschrichtius; species Eschrichtius robustus. Next base: position 85,406,135 of record NC_090829.1, on the reverse strand, counting down.
GTATTTTCATTTATTTATCTTCCAACCCACTATCATTATCCTTCTACTTGAGGTCAATCCCTCCACTTGTATACTTGATTTTTATACCCTCCTCAAATCTCTGAGACTTTGCTCTATCAATTATCACTTCTCTCCCCTTACCTTCAGTATCTTCTTTACTGGCTCCTTATTTTTCAGAACATGTAAATCACCTTCATCCTAATGCAAATCCCCTTGACCTTGTGCCTCCCTTTAGCAATATCTCTCCCTTCTTTTCTCACTTCTGTTCATTGATTAGGTAAACAAAAAAATTTAAAGAATTTATTTTTCAACGTAAAAAACACATGTGGGTTTATAAAAAGAAAAATATAGAAAATAAAAAGCAAAAATAACAAGAGCAAAAAAAAAAATCCCCAAACCTAAACAATAACAACAAAAAACACCTGTTGTCAAACACAGGCATTTCTTTACAGGTGTAATGTATAGTCACTATAACTAAAATGGACCCTTCACCTAAAGTTTCAATTCTAGTTTTTCGACCTAATAAACCTATATGTCAGTTTTCCCCAAAAAAACTCATAAATATAGTGCAACCCCTATTAGAAGTCCAATGAAATTAAAGTTGGGCAGGAGGTGTAGGGGGGTGGGGTGGGGGGACCATGATTAAGTTATTCTAAAGTTCTTATGGAAGATTAACTGGATGAAAATAGTCAATAATCTTATAAAATGAAAAAATAATAAAAGGGGACTCTCATTAACACGTTTAAACTGTATTGTAAAAGCCACAATTGTTAAAATAGCATAGTCCAAGTAAAGAATACAAAAACTGAAAGAACTGAAGAGAAAAAATAGAAAGGCTGGAAATGGAATAGAAAGGCATGAAACAAACGCATTTGTAAATTAAGTATTTAGCATATGATAAATAATGCATTTCAAATCAACGGGGAAAACATAGATTTTTCAATTGATGGTGCTGGGACAACTGGTTAAATATTTAGAACAGAGTAAATTTAGAGCCTATCTCACACTGTATATCAAAATAAAATTCCAGATGGTTTAAAGAGTTATATGTAAACAATGAAACCATAAAAGAACTAGAAGCAAATATAGGAGGATTTTTAATCTAAGTTGGAGAGGTCTTTCTAAGCATAAAAGCAAAGGCAGAAGCCATTAGGAAAATATAGCAGGTTTTTTAAAAAATAGTAGATTTGAACATATAAAAAATGAAAAGTTCTATATAGCAAAAACAAAACACATTAAAAGGCAAATAATAAATTCAGAAAAAACTATTTGCAACATGTGACAGAATACCATGTAGCAATATTTTTAAAGTCCTGTGAAAATAATTAAAAATCTGGGAAAAAATGATCAGTGTATGCTATTAAATGAAGAAAATGTTACAAAACAGTATATATGTTATGAGCCCAACTTTGTAACATATATGTTTGTTTGGGTATAATGGCTTCCCACACACACCATGTTTATAATCTCCATGCTTTTACTCACGCAGTTCCCTCTGACCTAAGAGATATTCCCTCTCTCATCTAGTCATCTATTCATTTTTCAAGGATCATTTCCTATATCTCTACAGATACCAAGAAGTTTTCCCTGAATTTCCAGGCTGCAATAGGTGCCTTCCTTTGTTTACCAGTAGCACACTGTTGCATACCATCAAGTTATTATTACATAATATTAATATCTGTGTGTGCATATATCATTCCACTCCTATGAGTAAAGTTCCTCAAGAGAAAGGACTATATTTACTTCTCTCTTATTCCCAGTGCCTATCACTATAACTAACATGTACCACACATTCAAAAAATATGATTTTGAAATATTGCTGAAATCTCTTTTAATCAGGATTATTCAAAAATAGAGCTAATGTCAATTGGGAGTCAAACAGTATAAGAAGGATCAAACAGTATAAAAAGGCTGAAAGAAAAAAAAAAAAAAACTTAGCTACTTAATGAGAGTTTAGTCTGTCCTTCTTGCCAAGACAGACCAGAAGCTGCCTTCAGTATAGAACTCAATGATTCACCCTAGAGCACCTTCAGTACATATTGATCTTTTAAAAAATCTAAAGACATACACCACTTACATACTGTGTCCCACAATTTATCATTTAAAGTTTATTGTTATTTAATTATTTCTCATTTGCAAATATTTTCTCTCTCATCAGATGTTGAGCTCTATTACAGGAAGAGGCCATGCCCTATTCTAATTAGGCATCTTATTATGTATTTGGCTAAATAGCTTAGTATTTGAATAAACTTTCAATATACAGTTATTTTATTTATAGCTTTGAATAATTTTCTCTGTTTTTATACACATCTCTTCCTTATTCTCTAGGACACGGCGAGTGAACTCCAATTTCCTTCCTTCCCCATCACCATCCAAAATGGGAGATATATACTGAGTAACACAGAAATACTTGCACTTGCTGAGTAAACCTGATATTATCTCATCAGAAGAACAGCTTCATCTGTGTTAATCTAGTTGCGCTAGGCCATGAATCTTTCTGAATTTTCATGAATTAGTGAAGGTAATATTGCCTCATTTTTCTAATAATAGGATATTTAAATGACCTCATCTCTATTCAATAATAGGTCTTCTTGAGCTAAATCATGAGAGGAGGTACTAGTAAGAATTTTTTTGTTAGTCAAAACATTTTTCTACATATAGCCTAGTATATACAATGTCCCAAAACATACAGTACTATTTACTGTTAATGCCAATTTACTGCAACATTGCTTGATATATTCCAAAGTTTTCCAATAAGCTATTGACCTCCTATAGGTTAGAAATAAAATCATTATATTTAAATTATTAAATGCCAAGGAAGAAAGTCATCTTTTTCTCCTTCTTATGTCTTTGTTTCACAAAACTATTGTCATACGGGACATGAAAACAACTAAAAACAAAAAATTATATGGTGTAGTTAATTGAAAAAAATGCTTTTGCTGCACACAGAAATTGACTCTAAGTGCTGTATTAGCAGGAAATCAGTGATTTTCAATTGACATTGCACAGGAAATCGTTTAGTGTCAATTGATATTAAATGGGCAAAATTGTACTGAATTAGTACAAAATGATTTGGTAGAAAGAAATGTGCTTCCATTAGGTGACTTGATATTAAGTGGGCTCAAATGTAATAAGTTTTAGAGGTCACTAGCCAACAAAAATTAGGGCATGGTATCCAACCCTGAATACATCAGACTGGTTGCTTTTAACATATTTATCAAAAGATAAGTTAGTGTCATACTATCAAGACAAAATTGTCTCCCTTTGAGCTTTCAAGAGAAGTGGGAAAATTCAATTGTTTTAAATGAGTTAAATTAACCAGTGGTAAGAATCATGACTTCTTGGGCCTATTTGGTGGTCCTAATCCTTTTAAAAATATATTTTATAGAATTTTTCATGTGAAATAAAAGGCAAAATAATAGCATGTTTTATGTAATAAGGTCCAGATTGAGTTCTTTCTATAAAATTGCTTTGACAGTAAGCACACAATAAATTATTGGTTGAATGAGTGATATGATTGGATATTATGAAGAAATCACTTTATAGGTCTTTAAAGAAACCTGTGATTTTTTAAACCTGAGTAATTGGGAAAGGAAAGTTATGTAGATGCCGGAGATATGGGGAGGGGGAAGAGGCAAGAGGAGACAAGTTATATAGTAGCTACAAAGAGAACAAGTTGCATAAATATTTTAGATATTTGCTGGGGATAGAAGTGCAGATGTTTGATGTATAAAAAACCATAAAAATCACGTGTTATTCATCATACAAAAACAATTATGGGGTAAAAGACAAATACACAATATTCCTGAATAGCCAAAACAATCCTGAAAAAGAAGAATGAAGCTGGAAGACTCATATCTCCTGATTTCAAAACTTACTAAAACGTTACAGTATTCAAAACAGTGTGGTAGAACATAAAGAAAGACACATGGAACCATAAAATAGACTAGAGTCCAGAAATAAATTCTCACATATTATGGTCACATGATTTTCATTAAGAGTGCCAAGACCATTCAATGGGAAAGACAGTCTTTTCAACAAATGGTGCTAGGAAAACTGGATATCCCTATACAAAAGAATGAAATTGGACCCTTACCTAACACCATATACAAAAATTACTTAAAATGGATCCATGACCTAAATGCAAGACCTAAAACTATAAAACATTAGAAGAAAACACAGCATAAAAGCTTGACAACATTGGATTTAGCAATGGTTTCTTGGATATGACACCAAAGGCACAGGCAAAAAAAGAAAAAGTAGACAAATTGGACTTCATAAAATTTTTTTTTTAAATCTGTGCATCAAAAGACACTATCAACAGTGTAAAAAAGGAACATATAGGAGTAAACATTTGCAAATCATATATCTGGTAAGGGATTGGTATCAAGAATACACAAAGAACACCTAAAACTCAACAACAACAAATAAACAAACACCCTGATTCAAAAATAGGCAAAAGACTTGAATAGACATTTCTCAAAAGAAGATATACAAATGGCCAATTAACATATGAAAAGATGCTCAACATCACTAATTATTAGGGAAATACAAATCAAAACTACAATGAGATACTACCTCGTACTCATTAGGATGACTACTATCAAAACATACAAAACAAAACAAAACAAAACAAAACCCTCCAGAAAATAACAAGTGTTGACAGGATGTGGAGAATGTAGAACGCTTGTACACAATTGGTGGGAATGTAAAATGTTACAGCCACTGTGGAAAACCACATGGCAGTTCCTCCAAAAGTTAAAAACAGAATTACCATATGATCCAGCAATTCCATTTCTGGGTATATACTAAAAAGAATTGAAAGCCAGGTCTCAAAGAGGTATTTGTACACCCATGTTCATAATAGCATGATTCACAATAGCTAAAACACAGGAGAAACCCAAGTGTCCATGGATGGATGAATGAATAAGCAAAATGTAAGATATACATACAGTGCAATATTAGCCTTAAAAAGGAGGGAAATTCTCACATATGCTACAACATGGATGAACCTTGAGGATATTATGCTAAGTGAAATAAGCCAAGCAGAAAAAGACAAATACTGTATGATTCCACTTATTTGAGGTGCTTAGAGAAGTCAAAATCATAGAGTCAGAAAGTAGAATGATGGTTTCCAGGGGATGGGGGGAGACAGGAGAATGTGGAGTTATTATTTAATGTGTATAGTTTCAATTTTTCAAAATCAAAGAAGTTCTTGAGATGGGTGGTGGTGATGGTTGCACAGCAATATGAGTGCCACTTAAAAATGGTTGAAGGTGGTAAATATTATATTATGTTTATTTTACCACAATAAAAATAAAATGGGTAAAAATGGTAGGAGAGCTTTGTAACTTTTTACTTGCTCTTGCCCCTCCAAAAAAAGAACAAACAAAAAATTAATGGGGAAATCACCCTGCTAGGCATTGGGCTGAAGAAATAGTATGACTTTCTTTTTCTAATTTGGCCAAGAGAATGAAAAAATCATCCTTCGAAAGAATTCTAATCCCTCAGAGAACTTATCATGAAGGTACAAAAAGTAAACCAAGAATATTCCCTAAGATGAGCAGGAAGCAATCCAAAATAAAACTCAGTTTCATCCCTGAAGGAATGAAATTAGTTTTACAATGAAGTGAGAGCTACATTCAGGACAATCTTTAAGAGACAGGGGAGTTATTAATTCAAATGGGTGATACAGAGAAAACTGATAGGATAATGATAATAAGTTATGATAATTATTATTTACTGAGCTCTTACTAATGACAAGCACAATATTCAGCATTCTTCATAAAATATCACAATTCTTTCCTTAACAATCTGATGAGGTCCACCTAGTTTAGAAACAAAGACCATGAGATTAAGAAAACTGACCAAAGTCACAAACACAGAGTAGTGTAGCTGTTAAACCTACATCTATCGAAAGTCTTGAATTTTAACTAAGTAAGTAGGACTTTCAAAACTTAGATATAGTTGGTAGTTTAAAACAAAAATCCTCTTACAAAATACCTGAATCCAAACTATTCTAAAAAACAATTGGAGCTGAGACACATAAGAGCTAGCAGGCTTTGAGTAGAAGTATGAATATACTGGATGACTTAATCTGTGGTGGGAAGGGGTTTTAAGCAGTGATTGACAGGAGATTAGTATAAAAAACACATAACTGAACCTAGATATGGCTATTCCTTTAAATCTTGCTTTGAGTGCTATTTTTTAAATAAAAATAACCACTAGAAACACTTATTCTTTATTATTTTAATGTACAGAATTTCATTTTAATTTCTAAACAGTGCAAATGAGTTGAAAATTGTGATTAAATAATTAACTCAGTTATCCTAACTATAGAAAATTTAGCTATATTCTAACAATGAAGTTTCACACAGGTGCCACTACCGTCTACGTAGTCACACATGACTAAGCTATAGTCAAATGTATAAAAAAGAAATAAGCAGCTTTTCAGGATTAAACTTCCAATCTAAAGCCTACATATGATGATAAATGTCACAGGCTCAAAGACCTACAAGGAAAATCTATATAAGTTTGAAGGGAGGTTAACCAATACACATTAATCCAAAACGCATTTGTGAAGAGAGCAAAGCAAGCACTCACAAGCCCAGTTAACAATCTTCAATGACAAAGCTTGTTCCTTGAGTACATAATAACACCATAAAACACTAAAAGAGCAAATACAACACAAGAAGAAAACTGACTTGGCCTTATAGGGCTTAAAATCTAAACAGAAAGTTAAAAATTACAAACAAATAGATGAAACACAACCAGTCACATCAGTAAATGTACTGCACATACTTAGTAAATTCCTAAGTATTCAAGAAAGTAAGAAGTGAAAATAACATGCATTACTTGTTTACTGGACTAAACTCATCCCAGGGAAGTTTTCTTAAGATATTTTTTGCTATATAAATCATATTTTTTCCTTGAATTTTTATTATAAAATTGAAGGTATATTTTCCTGAAACAAGTTTATCTCTAAATATAAGAATGTATCCAAACTTAGAGAAATCACAAATTCCATAAAAAATATATGCTTTTATAAATTATTAACATTCTTGTGCTATATTCAGTGGAAATGCTAAAAATACTGAAATTTAAATTATACTGTAGTTCTAAAAACTTTGCTTTGCTTAATACTTTGCTTAATATGTCTGCAATATGAAAGTGGCAAAATCTAAAAATTTAGCATTTTAGCATAATATTTTCAATAGTTTTTAGCCAGTGCATGGTGTCTATATTTAATTCACACAATTGTTGCCCTTTTGTTTAATTTTTTCTCCTTCTTTACTGAAGATTACTTGGCTTCTTCTCTAACATTATTATTAGATAATATCTCAGTGAACTGTTACTGTATCCTTAGAAAGAGATAATATCTCCAGTAAGGTCAATATGAGTCAACTGTGTGACACGAACATGTAAAAAAATCAGATTAAATCTTAAACTGTGCTAACAGAATAACAGTATCTAGAATGAGAGAGATAACATTCCCACTCTCATCAACAATGATCAGATGACATGATCAATGTTGTGATACAGAGTGACCCAGAACTACTATAATATTTGAAGAAAGGGGACAAAAATGGTGCAAGACTAGAATCACAACAGACAAGAGATAGTTGAAAGAATCAAGGGAATTGCATGTTACTACTTATGGGATTGGGGGAATAATTAGAGTAAGAAAGATTCCAAATATTTGAAAACTTCATATTAGATTTACTCTGCATGGCCTCAAGGGATATACTAAAATAATGGGTTGAGAATACTAGATATAGATTTCAACTCAAAGTAAATAAGAACTTTTTAACATAAGAATTGCTCACACACAATATGATATCTCACCTGAGATATTAATGAGAATTTGGAAACTGGAGGTGTCTGTTCACAATGTGGGGAGTTGGACTAGATTACCCTTAACAGCAATTTTACCATATGATTCTATGATTCTTCTCAAAGCTAAGAACTGAAATATTTAATCTTGCTGAACCATGGATGTTTTTCTCATGGTGCCTGAAATCTGCAGTTATCAATCTATTGTTGTCTGATTTTTATTAGCAAAATATTAAAAAGTTGTTCTTTTTCCCATTTAATAAGTAGTTTGTGCAATGGTGATTGCTTTTCAAGAGCTGTCATTGATTTTTTTTATTTCTAAACATTTTTTTATAGGAGTATAGTTGCTTTACAATGTTGTGTTAGTTTCTACTGTATAGCAAAGTGAATCAGCTATATGTATACATATATCCTCTCTTTTTTGGATTTCCTTCCCATTTAGGTCACCACAGAGAACTGAGTAGAGTTCCCTGTGCTATACAGTAGGTTTTCATTAGTTGTCTATTTTATACATAGTATCAATAGTGTATATATGTCAATCCCAATCTCCCGATTTATCCCACCTCCCCCCCTTTCTCCCTTGGTATCCATACGTTGGTTCTCTACGTCTGCGTCTCTATTTCTGTTTTGTAAATAAGATCATCTATACCAATTTTTTCAGATTCCACATATATGCGTTAATATACAATATTTGTTTTTCTCTTTCTGACTTACTTCACTCTGTATGACAGTCTCTAGGTCCATCCACGTCTTCATTGTTGAATTTTTACTTCAAGTAGTGTGGCCTGACAAAATGTTAAATGACTCCCTGACTGAATCATTCAATCATTCATTCAGCAAATATTTATTCAGAGCCTGATGTATGCCAGAGACTGCAAGGTGGCAGACAAAAAGAGAGAACAAGATAGGGCCTCTGCTTACAATCTGTTGGAATAAGTAGACACACACACAAATTGTCATTTTACAGAGTATTGGGTCTTATTCTAGAAGTATGTGCTCTAAGAGCATACTGAAATGATGTTTAACTTTCCCAGGAGAATCAGGCAAGATTTCACAGAGGAATTGATATTTGAGCTGGATTTTTAAAAAATTACTAGAATTTCACTAGGTAATAAGAGAAGAGAATGACATTTTAGGCAGAGGAAGCATCATGTTCTCTGAGGAATGGAAGTACATGATGTGTTTAGGAGAAATGGCAAAAAATTTGATAAGGCTAAGTGTAAGACATGTAGTGAGGAGATAATGAAAATAAGATTGATGAAGTAGTTTGTGGTTAAATACCTGAGGCCAATATAAGGATTTGTGTTTACCTTGAGCACAAAAAGAAGATGTTTCCAGGTAGAAGGGTGTCATGATCAGATTCGCATTTTAAAAAATTTATGAGTGACAGTGTAAGAAATTCATTTCTTTCAAATATTTTTTTTTCTTTGAAACATATTTCAGGGGGAGTTGAATTCTCCAAATACTGGCATCAGCAAGGGTAAGTTAATAGGCACCAGACGGCAGAATAGAGTGTCCAATTATTTATAATATCAGTTATTATTTCTGAGCCTCTATTTTTGACTTAAATAATTCTTATACTCAAAAGTTCCATTAAAAGAATGAATCTTATTTGGACTGATTGGTATGAAGTATATAACTGTAAAGGGAATAAGCACTTTTAAAGAGTTAAAGACCATGTTGATGCATAAAGGGGAGAAGGCATTTAACTCAAGGAGGATAAAGATATCTAGATCAAACTAAAAGTACAACCTTTAGTTCATTGGGCTTTTTAATTTCTCTTGTAGAAGTTGTCATTTATTTTGAAATAATAATAAATACATGTGTACACCCCCTAAAATTTGTAAAGCCATTTTGTATTCATCACGTCTCCTCTCTGTCTTGATACCCATCATGACTATATCAACAAACATTACTATTCTCATTTTAGCAGGAATGAAACAGGCTCATATAAATTAGATTACATGCTCAGTTTATGTTACAGTTAATAAATGATAGTGCCAAAGCCAAACCTCTTGTTTCTGATTATAAGTCCAGTCCTTGGTTCACTTTGTCATGTTTCACAACTGAAAACAGTTGCAGAACTAGGACAAAGTTAAGATAAGAAGATGACAGAACCAAATGACTCTATGCAATTCTATGGAAAATAGAGAAAAACAGAATGCAAATAGTATAAATTGGATTGCACCCTTTTCTGAGATTTATTTTGGAAGAATTTTCATGCCAAAGAAAATGATGACCAATATTTAAGTCCACCAGGAAATTTACATTGAAGAAATTCTTTACATTTTTTTTGGTTGGAGTTGATAATTTATTGATGAGATGATTGACAAGACACACAGAAATGATTTGTAACTTAGGACCTAAAAAATTTCAGGTGGCTATATACTCCTTATTGAGAAATCAGTTCTGCCTGCCCTGCATCATCATACCTTTAAAAATAGGCACAAAAATTTGAATACTTAATAGTGAAATCGTATATTTAGTAGTACAGAAGGTCTTCCTCTATTTTCTAAGGGAATATCTATAATAACTCATCCTAGATTATGACAATAAAAAGTTTTTTTTTACTCAGAGAGTTTATTCTATAAGTGAGAGGTAACTTTTTTTGAAAATTTGAAAAATGTTCATGAGATCTACATCAAGAAGCTACATATTTCTCATACTTTATCATCATACTACATTTCTGCAACCAAACTAAAAAAAAAGTTATGCAAAGAATAGGGCCTAATACCTTTGATCATAAGTGTTGTAATCCAAAGGTAAATCTAACTTTTTGATTTAACACAAAGGGAGAAAATAATTATCTACAGATATGTCACTTGAAACCTTTTCAGTAACTTCTATCTCTAGAAGTTCTGATTTTTCCAGATTCTCGCTACATCTTTCTAGAAATATACATCCATTTCCTTGCTTTACCCTGGAGATATTGTTTTTACTCATAAAGTCTCATGTTGACAATATTTCAAATCTTGACTTATAATTTATATGATACCAGAATGAATCAGCACATTTCATATGTGATAACTTAAAAAAATAGTTTAACCCTGAAAATATATTCTCTGAAAGAGTTTATAACTTCCATAAACGAATTATAAAAAGGTAGCTGGAGCCAAGAAAGAGTTCATCAACTACATAAGAGCAGTTTTGAGGTATGGTTTTACTTTACATTTTCTGTGTCTCTTTCTTCATCCTCTATTATTTCTACTTCCTTGAATTTATAAGCCCTATTTTCAGGATTTACTCTCCAAGAGGTTTCAAATCATATAAGACTAAACATTGGCATGTTGCTGCCACTGAGCCTACTTCTGCCTTCTTTTATTTCCGAGCGAGAAAAACAAATCACTTAATCCACAGCACTGATTTTGATTTACAGAGGTAGGCAGTAAATCATTTTGTTTCTAGGTGTCACACATACTTTTCTCCAAGCTTCAGACCTTAAATGTGAAGTTAAAGCCTAATGTGGCTCAGTCCTATTACCTGGGTAACCTGAAGGTGAAATAAACACTAAAATTTTTTAAAATAATTTTAAAAAACAGACAGCTAAATCACATCATATTAGTTTGTGGACTTTAATGGCTATTTACTAAAATTCTGCAAAAAATGAAACTACTTTGGCCATTATCTATGTCAGTAATATCTAATCATGGCTATCCATAAGAATTACTTTGAACTTTTAGAAACATACCAATGCTGGTGTGGCTAAGATGACACAGTAGAAAGACCCTAAGCTTACCTCTTCACACAGGCACATCAAAATTACAACTACTAAAAGAGCAGCCATCTACAAGAACAACCTGAAGAGGGGCAGAAAAGATTTTCCATAACAGAAGGTATAAAGAAGGAACCACAACAAGATGAGTAGGATAGGCAGAGAGGCGGTGTAGTCAAGATCCAAATCCCTGAGTAGGAGACACACAAATGGGAGGATAATCACAAAATTGCAGAGGTTCTCCCCAAGAAGCGAGGGGTCTGAGACCCACATTGGGCTCCTCAGTCTGTGAGTTTTCCACTGAGGCTCCAGAATGTGACTTTGTCAGTAGAGCTTGAGTACAGGAGAGAAAGAGGGCTGTACGAAACAAAGACTCTGCTCTTAAATGGTGTGTACAAAATTTCACATGGTATGAGTTCCAGAGGCAACAATTGAAAGGAGCCTAGGTCAGAAAAACTTGCTCATATTGGAGAGCCTCCCAGAGAGGAGGAGGCAATTGAGACTCCCTATGGGGACATAGCCCTTTCTACCACAAGGATACTGGTGCTGGCAAGTGTCATTCTGGAGTCCTTCCTTTAGCTTGTTAGTGCTGGGGGCTTATCTGTCCACCAGCAAGCTGCCACCAACCCTTGGCCCCCTGGCTCTGTAGCCAGCTGCCTGGGACCTGGAACCACCCACCAGTAGGCTGGCACCAGCCCCAGAGCCAGATGTGCTGGGACCTGGCTCTGCCCACTAGCAGACCATCATTAGCCCTGACCCAGTGAAACCCCACAGCCAGCACACTGGGACCCGGCCTGACCCACACTGAGCTGGCAGCCACTGCAGGTGGCAGGGCCTGGCAGCCAACTGGGTTGGGTACCACACTGCCTACCAGCACTTCCACAGTAGTTGACCTCACCACAACAAAAAGGCCCATGAAGGCCACACAGGGAGTATCCCTAGAGCACATAGCTCTGGTGACCGGAGAGGAGTGTGCTACTGGGTCCCATAGGAAACCTCCTATACAAGGCCACATTTACAACATCAGGAAATGTAACTAACTTACTGAATACCTGGAAAAAAACACAGAGAATTAGGAAAAACGAGGAGGCAGAGGAATATATTCCAAATGAAGGAACAAAACAAAACTCCAGAAGAAGAACTAAGTGAAGTAGAGATAAGCAATCTACCTGATAAAGAGTTCAAGGTAATGATCATAAAGACGTTCATGAACTCAGGAGAAAGAATGGATGAACAGCTTTTCACCACAGAGCATGATGTTAGCTCTGGGTTTGTCATATATGACCTTTATTATGTTGAGGTATGTTCCCTCTATGCCCAATTTCTGGAGAGCTTTCATCATAAATCGATGTTGAATTTGGTCAAAAGCTTTTTCTGCATCTGTTAAGATAATCATATGGTTTTTATTCTTCAATTTCTTAATGTGGTGTACCATATTGATTGATTTGCGGACACTGAAAAATTCTTGCATCCCTGGGATAAATCCCACTTGCTCATGGTGTATTATCCTTTTAATTGGATTTGGTTTGTGAATATTTTGTTGAGGATTCTCACATCTATGTTCATCAGTGATATTGGCCTGTAATTTGCTTTTTGGTGTGCGATATCTTTGACTTGTTTTGGTATCAGGGTGATGCTGGCCTCATAGAATGAGTTCAGAAGCATTCCTTCCTCTGCAGTTTTTTGGGATACTTTAAGAAGGATACGTGTTAACTCTTCTCTAAATGTTTGGATGCTCACTCTCACTACTTTTATTCAAAGTAATTTTAGAAGTCCTAGGCACAGCAATCAGAGAAGAAAAAGAAATAGAAATGAAAACTGGAAAGGAAGAGGTTAAAACTGTCGCTGTTTGCAGATGACATGACACTATACATAGAATATCCTAAGGATGTCACCAGAATACTAGAGCTCATCAATGAATTTGGTAAACTTGCACGATACAAAATTAATATACAGAAATCTGTTGCATTTATATATACTAACAACAAACTGTCAGAAAGAGAAATTAAGGACACAACTCCATTTATCATCTCATCAAAAGAATAAAATACCTAGGAATCAACTTACCTAAGGAGGTAAAAACCAGTACTCAGAAAACTATAAGACACTGATGAAAGAAATTAAAGACAACACAAACAGATGGAAAGATATACCACGTTCTTGGATTGAAAGAATTAATATTGTTAAAATGAACACACAACCCAAGGCAACCTACAGATTCAATGTAATCTCCATCAAAATACCAATGATATTTTTCACAGAACTAGAACAAATAACTCTAAAATTTGTATGGAAATACAAAAGACCCCAAAAAGCCAAAATAATCTTGAGAAAGAAGAACAGAGCTGGAGGAATCACACTCCCTGACTTAAGATTACTACAAAGCTAAGTAATCAAAAGAGTATGGTACTGGCACAAAAACAGATCATGGAACAGAACAGAGAGCCCATAAATACCCCAGGCTTATATGGTCAATTAATCTATGACAAAGGAGAGAAGAATATACAATGGAGGAAAGGCAGCCTCTTCAATAAAAGGTGTGGGAAAACTGGAGAGCTACATGCAAAATAATCAAACGGGACTACTTTCTCAGACCATATATAAAAATAAATTCAAAATAGATTATAGACTTACTTAAGACCTGCAATCATTAAACTCCTAGAGGAAAACAAGCAGTATGCCCTTGACATCAGTTAGTAATATTTTTTTGGAAATGTCTCTTCAGGCAAGGGAAACCAAAGCAAAAATAAACAAATGGGACTATATCAAACTAACAAGCTTTTGCACAGTGAAGGGAACAGGAAGCCTACTTAATGGGAGAGGATATTTGCAAATGATATATCTGATAAAAGGTTAATATCCAAAATATACCAAGAACTCATATAACTCAACGACAACAACAGCAGCAGCAACAAAAACCTGATTAAAAAATGGGCAGAGGACCTGAATGTCTTCCAAAGAAGACATACAGATGGCCAAAAGACACATGAAAAGATGCTCAACATCACTGATCATCAGGGAAATGCAAACCAAAACACAATAAGATATGATCTCATACCTGTCAGAATGGTTATTATCAAAAAGACAACAAATGACAAATGTTGGCAAGGATGTGGAGAAGAGGGAGCCTTTGTGCGCTGAAGGTGGGGATGTAAATTGGTACAGCCAGTATGGAAAACAGTATGGAGGTTCCTTGAAAAATTAAAAAAAGAACTACCATACGATCTAGCAATTCCATTTCCGGGTATTTTTCTGAAGAAAACAAAAACACTAATTTGAAAAGATATATGCACCCCTATGTTCACAGAAGCATCATTTACAATAGCTGAGATATGGAAGCCACCTAAGTGTCTACGAATAGATGAATGGATAAAGAAGATGTGGGGGATATACATTTATAGGTGTATAATAAAGAGAGATATAATAAAGGAATATTACTCAGCCTTAAAAAGGAATAAAATCTTTCCATTTGCAACAACATGGATGGACTGAGAGGGTATTATGCTGAGTGAAATGTCAGACAGAGAAAGACAAATACCAAATGATTTCACTTATATGTGGAATCTAAAAAACAGAACATCAAGTAAACATAACAAAGCATAAACAGACTCACAGATACAGAGAACAAGCTGGTGGTTGCTAGAAGCAGGGGGGTGGGAGGATGAGTGAAGTAGGTGAGGGAGATTACGTAGTACAAATTTCTAGTTATAAAATAAATTAGTCACAGGGATCTACTGTACAACATCAGGAATATAGTCAATAATATCGACTTTCTACGGTGACAGTTGGTAACTAGACTGGTGATCATTCAGCAATGTATAAAAATATCCAATCACTATAAGTTGTACATATGAACCAAATATAATATTGTAAGTCAATTATACATCAATGAAAGAGGGGATTAGGTCAGAGACAGGGTGATCTGGGGATGTCAGTGTGGACAGTATGAGAACTAGGAAGGCATGGGGCATAGGGTGCAGAGAGAGTGGAAGAGCAGAGAAACTCTCAAGTGAAGGGGTATTAGCAGGGAAAGAGGGAATCAGCTCCCCAAACCAGAATTGGTCCTTGAAAATTCGGACTCAGAAACAGTCAAAGTCAAATCTTAATTATTTGGTATATTCCACAATGTGAATGATTTCTTCTAAGATCCACCCCCCTTTTCCCCATTTACTATATATCATCACTTTAACTAGAGGAGCAGAGTTAAGAGAAGACAGGCAAGAGAGAAGTATAAGTCTGTTTCAAAATCATGTACATTTTTTTTTAACATCTTTATTGGAGTATAATTGCTTTACAATGGTGTGTTAGTTTCTGCTTTATAACAAAGTGAATCAGTTATACATATACATATGTTCCCATATCTCTTCCCTCTTGCATCTCCCTCCCTCCCACTCTCCCTATCCCACCCCTCTAGGTGGTCACAAAGCACAGAGCTTATCTCCCTGTGCTATGCGGTTGCTCCCCACTAGCTATCTATTTTACGTTTGGTAGTGTATATATGTCCATGCCACTCTCTCACTTTGTCACATCTTACCCTTCCCCCTCCCCATATCCTCAAGTCCATTCTCTAGTAGGTCTGTGTCTTTATTCCCATCTTGCCACTAGGTTCTTCATGACCTTTTTTTTTTTTTCCCTTAGATTCCATATATATGTGTTAGCATACTGTATTTGTTTTTCTCTTTCTGACTTACTTCACTCTGTATGACAGACTCTAACTCCATCCACCTCACTACAAATAACTCCATTTCGTTTCCTTTTATGGCTGAGTAATATTGCATTGTATATATGTGCCACATCTTCTTTATCCATTCATCCGATGATGGACACTTAGGTTGCTTCCATGTCCTGGCTATTGTAAATAGAGCTGCAATGAACATTGTGGTACATGACTCTTTTTGAATTATGGTTTTCTCAGGGTATATGCCCAGTAGTGGGATTGCTGGGTCGTATGGTAGTTCTATGTTTAGTTTTTTAAGGCATCTCCATACTGTTCTCCATAGTGGTTGTATCAATTTACATTCCCACCAACAGTGCAAGAGTGTTCCCTTTTCTCCATGTATCCAAGTATCATTGGAAAGTTATTGCTAAATTGAAGGATTTTTTCCTTCTCATAATTTTTATCTTTCTATATTTTTATTTTATTACTTAAAATGTATTACAAAATTAGAACATGCTCTTTGTTTCAAATCAAACAATACTGAAGTACCAAAACAAAAAATGAGTGTTCTCTCCTCCTTCCAATAACACCCACTAAAGAGCAATACAGTTTGATGTATCTTTTTACATTTTTATAAAATACCATATATAAGGACCCCCCCTTTTTTACAAAAATGAGAATATATATTATACTAACACCGTTGCACTTTCATTTATTTATATATATCAACATATTAATTACTACATAGTATTTCAGGCAATGGGTATACAGTTCTTCTTCATCCCATACTCTTCTGATAAATATTCAAGCTATTTCCAGTGTTTTGGCACTACAAATATTGTCAAAATAAAAATCTTTACACTAAATAAATAAATAAGTAAATAAAACATACAAATGCCAGAGCCTGCTGTTCACTGATTAAATCACAATTGGCAGTGTCAAGTTTAAAGCATACCTGGGATAGAGTTTTGTTGTTAACTGTTTAGGAAGAGTTATTAAAAACTCAGGCTGTTTTTAACCTATAAAAGTCTCAGTTTCCTCTCCTCTAAAATGGGCACAATGATTACATTATGTGGATATTGTGAGGACTGAATGAAATAATGCTTGTAAGGAACCTAGAAAAGTGACACAGTATGCACTCAAACATTTGTTGGTGCTGTTGCAATTAGAGCTCTTGTTGTTCTGCATGGGTAGAGCTATAGAAAGGAAATGGTGTGACTGTGAATAAGAAGGAAGAATGTTCTTCCAACATCAACCTCAGCAAGCAATGTGCTACATCCATAAAACATAGGGAAGAAAGTAGCAAATCATATTTGGGCTTCCTCTGATGTTACCCTCACGGAAGTATCCTCATGTCACAAAGAGGACTACAAAAAGCTCTATGGTATCCAATATTCAATTTCCTGTAAGAACTTATCAATCCCATTCATGAAGTTAATAATTATTTAACATTCTTCTTCAATTTCCCTATATCAAATTCCAACCAACTATAAAAAATGCAGCATATGATCTTTTTTATATATACATGTAAACATATATAAATATATATACACATATACATATTACATATATTAAAAAATACTAAAAGAGTCAGGTGATTTTTCTTTGGTCTATATAATTTTTTTGCAATGACTGGGTTTTCTACAATAAGTATATTTCATTTTTATAATATCTAAAACAATAGAGCTATTTTCATTTGAATTAAATAAAATTTATATCTATTAAAAAATACAAAGATGGATGGACCTATTGTGTATTACGCTTACTGAAATGTCAGACAGAGAAAGACAGATCCCATATGATTTCACTTATAGGTGGAATCTAAACAATAAAACAAACAAACGAAACAAAACAAAACAGAAACAGACTCATAGATACAGAGAACTGGTGGTTGCCAGAGGGAAGGGGGTGGGGAGATGGGTGAAATAGATGAAGGGGATTAAGGGGTACAAACTTCTGGCCAAAAATATAAGTAAGTCGCAGGGATGTAAAGTACAACATGGGGAATACAGTCAATAATATTGTTATAACTGTATAGTGACAGATGGTAACTAGACTTATTGTGGTGATCGTTTTATAATGTATAAAAATATTGAATCACTATGTTGTGCACCTGAAACTAGTATATATTGTATGTCAATGATAATTCAATAAAAAATATTAAAAAGAATACAGATAAAATACACTTTTCTAAAACTACATTTGTACAGAAGAAATTTGTCTACTGATATTTAAATTGCATATACTGACTTTACAGTTTCTTAAATAAAAAAGAAAAAAGAAAAAAAACTGGCAAGCAACTAAATGTGATCAATTCAGTCAAATTCAGAGAGCTACATATTCTCCAGAACGTCACTAATAGGGAAGAGCTTATAACAGGTAAAGAAAAACTAAATAAGGGGATATGAGTATAGGATTTAACCCTCCCTTTCAGAAAATTTGGAAAAAATTTTCAGGACAGAGATATTTCTTTGTCTCTACCACTTTCATATTTTACCCCTAAACTCAAATTCTGATCTGAATCTTTTTTCTCTACTCTTTATTCTCATATTGTAAAATTCTAAGACTGTTTCTCAAACTGTTCATTTCTGCTAGATCACCTGACATGGGCTCAACAAACACGGACCACCAATTTCAGTTGAAAGAATGCTACCATTTGCAGTCTTTAATCAATGTATCTTTATCTGGCTCAATGATGAGTTGTTTGAGCCATAGATCAACTAAAAATTTTATACAGAAACCATTTTTTAATTTTTTTTTAACTGAACAGAGAATCATGATTTACCATTATAGGTCTTTGGGGTTAGGAGCAAGTTAGAGGTGGCTCTGTCAGGTAATTCTGGGTTACTTATAATAACTATTAAGCCTGAAGTTATGGAGTTTCTCTTTGAGAACTACCTTCAGTATGTATCAGGTGCTGTGTCAACAATTATTCAAACCTCAAACACTGAAGGTTTCAACTTGGATTATTAATTCATCCTTGGGCACATTAAAAATTCAGCATCAATCCTTTGCCCTCAAAATGAAAGAAGACATCAAATGTTGAGTAAGGGTCATGCTCTCAGTGATCATGGAGCCATTTGCACCAGAGTTGGTATTCTGAAGAAATCCTGTTTTCTTATCTCAACTAAAAATCATGTTGACCCTAAATTAATAACTTAAGTCTACTTAAGAACTAATATGTACACCTTGACTATGCTACTTGCAATTATTGAAATAGTCTTTACCATTATAAGTATTAAGAAGAAATATTTCTCTCATCCCTCATTCATATTTGCCAATGTAGTTTATGAATTAGCTTTTAAGAGAAGCCATTTTAATTCACATATAACAAAATCTCGCCTTGCTATGGGCAAGACTGTTCTCCATACTGTAGCAATGACAATTTTCCAGTCAACATTACAGCTCAGAAAATAATTATTAAAAACAAACAAATACAAATCTCTATTGTAGAGTGTGGGTTTTTAGTGATAAACAGAAGAAAAAGCAAGTATTTGTCCCTTAGATATTCTCGGCACAAATGCCAAGAGCTGATTTAGACCTTCCAACTTAAAATTTAATTACCTGCTAGCATATACATTAGATGGTATCTGTTTTTCCACATTGTATTAATGTGTTGATATAATCCAAAATCAAACAATGTGATTTGATAACGTAATTTTATCAATAGCCTCTTCCACTTTCTCTTTAAGCTTATTTGTCACTAACTTTAAGGTTGATTTAACAGTTTTAAAGCAATCCTGTGCATTACTTGTATCTGTTTTTCTTTGAGGAGTACAACTTTGAATTAAGCCTTTGTAGTTTTTATCTTTTCACCCTTGGCAACAAAAGTCATCAAGTTTTGTACCAGAAAGTGTTAAAAATGACAAAAGGTTTCAATAACTTCCTTTCATTATTTGACAAAGTTTGAGAAAAGACAACACTAGGAACCAGTTGGAGAAAGTACTGCTGGTATTTATCATTGGGCTTTTCTACTTGTACTGTTTAAAGTGCATGTATGAAATCGTCACAACTGCATATTCACTTTTCCCAGCATACAGTAAATATATGGTCTATATTGCTCCAGAATATTCACTATTTATATTTGTAATATTGTTTTGAAATATTTAGTTAAGAATTTCACCAATACCTTTATATTTCAATGAATCTATTTTTATCTACTAATACATTTTTGTGAATTGGGAATATAACAGAAAAGTAACAACAAACATCTGCAAGTTATATAAAAACATATCAGCCAAGACATATCAATACTGTATCCTATTATTATTGGTTGAGATAAGCTGTCTTTGCAATACATATGTGAACTTTAAGCACAAAGTCTGTGAAAGTATAATTTCTTATATTGTGAAATGATTGTAAAATTAGTGTGAACAAAACTATTTCATTGCTTTTCTTTTCTCTAAAACTACCAAAATTCATGGGGCCCTTGATAACTTGCCAGGTCCACTGGCAACAAATTAGGAAAATACTGATATAGAGGACAAAACCCAGAAGTCTGAGTTAGGATAGATGATGCAGCTAAGACAAATCTTTACTATACATAAGAAAACTACTTTAAGTAATTGAGAAACTTTCAAAAATCGCAACTCATTCACATCATAAACAGTCTTCCTTGCTGTCATCTGTGACTGAAAAACATGCTTCATCCAAATACCTTATTATGAAACACTGTGAAAGAAAACACCAGCCACAGTTACATTCAATGGATTTCTTGAGTAATAAAACTCAGATACACAATCCAGTCTGCAGTATAAAATGGCTTGTGTGGCATCTGAAAAGGATCTTCCTTTGAGCAATAGCTCAAACAAACAAGCAAAACAGAACACCACACTGTAGATGTGATTTCAGTAGATTTTGTTTCTAAATGTTTGTTTTATTTTTACAGCAAGCTCATGCATGTGTGTGGCACCTAAAGATACAAATTCTTATGTAAATTCTCACCTTCTAATGACCATACACTTCAGTCACAGTACCATGGCTTCTTTAAACATATTGCAAAATGAGAGGCCTAGGAGGGGATGGTTGTAGAACCAAGAAGAATGAAAATTGTAAATATGCAATCCAGGTTCTTTCAAAACAAATAGGTCTTTCCTTCTTCTGTTATCAACTTTCATCAAAACAAAAAACCAAAAAACAAACAAATTAAAAAAAAGTCATCTTTACTGTAAACTACTAATGATTGTAATTTCAATTAAATTGAGCTTTCATCTCAAGTCTGCAAGTTTCTCAACTAACTCCTAATATTAAAGATGGAGAATTTAGGTTCAGAGAGATTATTTAAATTGCGTCAATTTTTTGCAATAATTTGACAGCAGCATTAGAACCCAAACTCAAATCTTTTTTCAGTCAGGTATTCTGTTAGAACACTACATCAGGTTCTATTTTTAGTCTTTCTAGGTTTAGTTTACACAGTTCAAGTGAAAATCATGCAAATAACTTAAAGTTATCCATTATCATGCAAGCAACAGTTACTTGGATATTACAAAATTGGTTGATTTGACACTCTGATCCATACAAACCTAAAACAAACAAACAAAAAACCAGAAAGGGCTCTTAGGTTGGCCCCAGAGGAATTATTAATATCACTACAATTATTCCTAAAAGTAACACAATCTTGTTGAATTGTTTTTAGCACTTTATCCTTTTTACACTATTTTTACTCTTATAATGCTTTACACGCATTGGAAAATGTACAAACTAATCATAAGAACTATTAACTACAAGACTTGCTCCAGTTCTCATGCTAGTTCATGTTGAAGGTCTTCAACCTCAAGTCTGAGTTGTAGAAGTCAATTACAGATAATGATATTGTCCTGACAACACATAAACACTCTAGAGGATCCCTGAAATCAGAGCCATGTACAAAACACAGGTCCCAGCTTTTTGGATTTCCTTTTCCTATTACTAATATATAAAGCCACAGAGCAATTTTAACTGTCACAAACTTTTGCTACCTCCCTGCAATTTCTCTCTCTCTCGGGTCACTTGCCTTGGGAGAAGCCAACTGCTATGTCATAAGGACACTCAAGCAGCCCTATGGAGAGACCTCTGTGGTGAGGAACTGGGGCTTCCAATCAACAGTCAACAAGAAACTGAGGCTTCTTGCTGATAGCCATGTGTATAAGCTACCTTAGAGGCAGATACTCCAGTTCTCACAAGACTGCTACCCAGGTTAACATCTTGATTACAACCTCATAAGAAACTCTGAGCTAGAACCAGCCAGCTAAGTAGCTCCCAAAGTTGTTACCCACAAAAATAATAAGACAATAATGTTTGTTGTTTTACGCCACTAAGTTTGGAGAAATTTGTAATAAGACAATAGATAGCTAACACCCACTATGAGAAATTAGGTAAGTTATCTAGCTCTGAATCTGTTTCTTTACTGTTATGAGAAAATAAACATACCAATAGCTAACCTATAGCACTACTGTAATGATAAAGAATATAAAAACACCCTGCATAGCAACAGTAAAAGCTCAATAAATGTTATTTAGTATTTTCTATTAATACTATTATAAAATATTATCATTATTAATCACAGAAGTTTACCACATTTCATAATATTTTGCTTGCTCATGTTTACTTCATTAGTTAAGTGGGTGAAATTCATACACTAAAATAAGTACTGAGAACTAAAATTAATAATAGAAAATGAAACAATAAAAGTATTAGAAGAAAATACTAAAACTATTTGTATAGCCTTGAGGTAGGAAAAATTTCCTTAGCCTAATGCCAAGGTAAGAAACCTTAAAATAAAATATTGAGAAATAGGACTACATAAAAATTAAGACTATCTGCAGAGTAAATGATTTTATATAAAAGTCAAACGACAAGTGTGAAAACATATATTATATATATGTGTGTATATATATATGACAAAAGTGAATACCTTTAAAATAGAGTTTTATAAAATAATGAGATATATGAGTGAGTATGCATGTGGGTAATCTAGTGTAAAACAGAGTTTAATCTAGTGTAAAACAGAGTTCTTACAGTGAAATTTTTTTTAAAAAGGTAAGTAAATAAGAATGTCACAAAAGTTCAAATGTTCAGTAAACATACAGAGATCCTCAAAAAAATAAAAGAAATACAAAATCAAAAATGTGAGAGAGTATCACTTTTTTACCTAGCTTAGACTGAAAATATTTAGTGGAGAAACTAACATAACCTTATGAGAGAATAAACTGGCCCAGAAAGTCTGAGGAGCACTCTGGCAATACATACCACAATCTAGTACGTGCCCCTCCACCCCCGACCTGGCAATGATTTTATCCTAAAGAAATAATCACACAAGTATGCAGAGAGTCTTGCAAATGATACACAAATATCCTTGAAAGACAAACATGTCTCTTCTATTGCGAGGGTTGTTTTTTTTTTTTAATTAGCATATAGAAAGATATGTGTTATATATTGAAATTTGTGTTTTTTAAAAATGTCTCCTCTTCTAAAATTATAAAAAATATACAGAACTATAAATAATGTTGTCTATGACTATGAGGAGAGTATTAGGGGGATCCTCAGTTTACATCCAGATAATTAAATCATACAGCTATCTAGCTTTTTCATAGCCAAATCTTACCTTTTCAATTTTATGGCATATTGATTTAAAACAGTGATTACTAATTTTCCTTAAAGCATGTTTGGGCTTAATATGAGAAGAGAAGGAAAAAAGACATAGAAAAAGGAACGCTCTTTCTTCTTTTACTTCATAGTACAATTTGAAATGAAAAGTATCTGCATAATGATAGGCTGTGTCTAATTTGTGCCCCAAAGTGCCTGATCTATTCTGTTGGAATTTTAACTGGGATTGCATTGATTCTACAGATTGCACTGGTAAGCATCAACATTGTTAACAGCATTGAGTTTTTGAATCCATGAACATGGTTTATCTCTCCTAATATCTAGTTCATCTTTAATTTCAGTAATATTTTGTTAGTTTTCAATATACAAGTCATATATCTATATGTATATATCCTTTCTTTCTATGTATCTATCTATATATCTATCTACCTGAGAGTTCATTTTGTACCTAAATATATCCGATTTTTATGCTATTATAAATGGTATTTTACATTTTCTCTTCTAAACCTTAATGTTAATCATTTTCAAAATAGGGATAATAATGCAGAATCTACCTCAAAAGGATTGTTGTGAAGAATATATAAAACAGAGTAATAGTCAATAAATGTGAGCTAATGTTATCACTTGTAAAACTTTTCCCTATTTCTTTATATACACATCCTATTCATAATTCAAAGCCCAGTTAAAATGTACCTCTAAAAGAAGTCTTTCTTCTACATCCAAGCTGAGAGTGTGCTTTCTTAAGTAGGTCATTAATAAATATTTGCCAAAAACAAACGAGCAAACACAAACATGACTATCTAAAAAAAGTTTTTCAAAAGTTTATGAGTCTGCTTAAACCTACTGCCATAATTGTGTCAAATCCCTTGCTTACACCAAGATACATATGCTTGCAAGATTATCTTATCTAATAACCTAGTTTACTTTATCAAAAAGAAAAATGAGATTAGTATGACATGACTTGCTCTTGGCAAAATAATGATATGGCTCTTAATAACCACTTTGGTTTCTACATGCTCACAAATAGTCTATTCAATGTTTCATTTCAGAATTTTGCTGGAGATAAACAAAATTAACTCTGTAGGTTACAGAATTTATCTTTATTTTTAAGACCTTATACTTTTGCTTATATCCAGTATTTTATACCTTCCAACTCTCTAAATGTGATCATATCTGGAAGTTATGAATTTTCAGTGGAAAAAACATAGGCTTCAGAGCAAAAGTCCTTAGGTTTGGATTCCAGGTGCTTTGATGGACCACTGTGTGGCTTGAAAAAAAAATTATTTAATTTCAGTTAACACATCTGTAAATGGAGATAATAGCATCTTCTTGGGTATAGTGAATATTAAATGAGAGTAGTATTCAAAATTCTTTAGTTGCTTGTTTTTCTGTTTCCTCACCTATAAAATGGGAATAATCATCCCTCCTTACTACTCAGGATCACCATAAGGACCCAGTGAAATATATATATATATATATATATATATATATATATATATATATATATATATATATATATACATATACAGACAAAGCTTTGAAAAACACACATTATATAAATGGGCAGGATTTTTGTTCAAAAATATGATTATTATCATTCTGGAAAAAATTGCCAAACTCTGTGAGAACCTGATTTTAAATTTGCCTAAATGGCCTCTTACTAACCAGTTCAATCATTGAGTTCCATTGCCTTCTTCCAATTTGAATGTTATTCCTCTTAGCAGAGAAAAATGTAAGCAAAATAAATGTTCCTCATCTCTTCCTTCTTTGTATCACCTCCTAACAGTGTGTCATATTCTTCCAAGTAATGGCCCTAACTATTCAGTATGTGTGACTTTTCATATCCCTTCTCAAAGTTTATTACTCTAAAAGACTAAATTAGAATGTTATTGATGTTATTGGATACATGGAGAAGAAAGCTGAAAAAATTTGGAGTGGATTTTCACAGATAACGGAAAAAAATCCATTGAGATATCCTTAAAAAATCAATAACTAAGTATTATAAACAATAAAAGTCAATTACTTCATGATGAAAAGATTTTAGTGTAGCTATATATGAGTATATACTGGATTTTCTTTCAGGCCATAAACATTAGTCTTTTCTACCAACCACCACACGAAAACTAAATAATATGCACTCTATGTCATGAAAAGACAATATAAAAATATATATTCCCATCCTTATTAATTGCCCAGAAAGTATTTTCTCACCCTGAACTTAGACTGACTATAGTACAGAATCTGTCATTAAGTGTTCAGTTCACACACATACACTCCAAACTGGTCCAACAACTTCTATTATGCCAGTTACCAGCATTGCCAGCCCCTTTGCCCTTCACTGCCTGGAGAACGTCCATCAGAAACAGGGCAGCAGAGCAAGCTGCCACAATGCACCATTGATGTTTGAGCAAGGCTGCCCAAGCAGCTGCAACAACAGGGCAACTCTTCAAAGTGTCAGTATTGAAACTTAGAATTCTCCCTCTCATACAACTGTCAATGAAAACCTTTATAAGCTACAATCAATTACAAAATAAATCTGTGAGACAAATCATGTTCTTTCTTCATTTCTCCTCTCCTCTTTCTCTTTTCAACACCAAATGTCCTTGGTTTAAAAAAAAAAAAAAAATTCAAGGAGAAATTCCCTCCTTTTCTACCTCGATCTCTGTCTCTGCCTCTCTTATGTTCTAAAAATTCTCTCAAGGAGGTTTAAGGATTTCTGCTAAACACTTTTGTTTACATGTTCTGGGTTTTTTGTTTGTTTGTTTGTTGTTGGGTTTTGTTGTTGGAGTTTCTTATTTAAAAACTTCAAAAGGCACTTGATATTTTGAGCACACTCATACTGGAATTTTTGGCAAAGCATGTTTTTGATTATTGAAAGATAATCTAAATTCTGAAGTGCATGCACTGAATCACATAACCTCCATATTTTTGTAAACCACAACAAAAGTGGTTTTACATTAACTATAGATGAATAAGTAATGAGTCGGTGAACAGTTAAAAGCATTCCATGAGAATGCATGAACTAG
This sequence comes from Eschrichtius robustus, assembly GCF_028021215.1. Lineage (NCBI taxonomy): Eukaryota > Metazoa > Chordata > Mammalia > Artiodactyla > Eschrichtiidae > Eschrichtius > Eschrichtius robustus. The sequence goes on along the minus strand of NC_090829.1, from coordinate 85,379,323 downwards.
CCATGTGAACTTTTCGACAGGAAAAAATCCTAAGTGTTTAGACATTACTTAGAATGAGGGAAAGCGATTCTTTAATAAATTCACCCTGTTTAATCTGTTTTATGTGGCTATACCTACTAAATCAAAATTTACTTTTGTTTTTTCTATTTCTCCTTAGCCATTGGTAGTTAATGGTTTCCTTTTATTTGGAACACATACTTGAAACCGGATAATTGTAACAACAACTTTTAGATTTCACTCCATAGCTTTTACCAGGTAAACAACATGAGCACCTTATAGGAAAAAGAGGAAACACCTCTAAATAATATCATATTTATTCTCAACAGACAGAATGTACAAATTTCAGCAATGCCAAGGTGTAAACCATTTAATTCCTCCAGATAACTAAAATACACACACTTCATCAAGAGTCATTCTTCTATCTGAAAAATCAAAATCCAAAATATTTATGTTCCTAATTTGTTATAATTTTTAAATTATAATTTCTCATTGTTTTCAAAGTAATACATCTACATAGTTTACTAGTTAACTAGTACCACAATGTTTCTTAAAAAAAAAACAAAAACAAAAACAGCAGCCCATATCCCAAACTTTGAGACCCGTGTCAAAATTCTTTCTAGTGTTTATCTCTTTATCTCTAAATAATATGCTTATATTCTTATTTTTTATTTGTAAACTGCACACATTACTAATTTTCTATCATGAAAGATAAAGTGTTAGCTCTCTTATACCACCCATTTTCCTTCCTTTCATTCTCCCAGTATTCAGCCAACTGGTACATTTTTAATACATTTCCTTCCTTGAGTAACAAGTTTTCCTTCCTAGAGTTAATATTGCCAGTTTTCTCCCCATTCCCAAGCTCTGCAATAGAAATGTAAAACCTCTCTGAATATATCTCACACTCTTAAATATGAAGCATTCTATCAATTCCAACTCTTCCATCTGAACACATCCCTTTCTGGAGTTTTCTATCTTCCTGCTCAGGTAAGGATAGATTATTCTTAAGATCAATGCACAGTTGTTGTCCAGGAACTTCCCTTCACCTTTCTCATCTCATTCTCATCACTTATTTCCTGAATCCTCTGCCTTCCTCTTTCTCCTAGGTTTCTCCTCCTTTGGATATAGCACAGCCTCCAAAAGATTCCTGAGAAAGCAAACATGGAAGGTAAATGTTGAGGATCATGCACCTAAAAATGTCTTTTTTTTCTACCTTCACACCTGATTAATAGTTTGACTAGATATAGAATTACAAGTTCAAAGTAATTTGGCCTCAGAACTTTAAAGCCACATTTTCTGGCTTTGAATGTTGCCATTAAGAAATCAGATACCATTTGGATTCTTGAACCAGTGTGTATGTAAGGTTTGTATTTTCTTTCTAGAAGCTTCTATCATCATCTATATACTGCTGGTAGTCTGAAATTTTCCAGTTACGTACCTTGCTATAGATCTGCTTTTCGTTTTTTTCCCAGTTTTATTAAGAAATAATTGACATACATCACAGTGTAAGTTTAAGGTATACAGAGTGACGGTTTGATTTACATATATTCTGAAATGATTATGGCAATAGGTTCAGCTAACATTCATCATCTCATATAGATAAAATAAAAAGAAGAAAGAAAAATATTTTCTGCTTTACACTTTTTATGGGCATCAAGCAGACCCTTTCAAAGTGGAAACTCATGTCCTTCAGTTTTGAAAAATTTTATGATATAATTCCATGCTAATCTCTTCCTCATCATTTTCTTTGTTTTCGCCTGTTTTCTGGAACTGCTATTAATCAGAGTTTTGGTTTGTTAGACTGATTTTATTTTCTCTCATGTTTTCCATTATTTGACTTTCCACTCCATTTTCAGGAAAATTTCAATCCTATTGAAGTCATTTCAGCTCTTATGAGCACTTATTCTCTGATCATTCCTTTTTTATATCATCCTGTCATGTCTCATGGAAGCACTATCTTCTATCGCTCTGAGTATATTAATTATAATATGTTTTTACTTCAGCCATTGTCTTCTAGAGGAAGTGCTGCCTCCAATTCTTGAGCCAGTTCTGGAGCGTGAACTGGCTTGCCTTCTCCTTGGCACAACCGTCTCTAGGCACTTGTATTTAGCTAACTCCTTCATCCACTTTACATCTTCCAAAAATTGTATCTCTTTCACATGTTGTTTCCTCTTCCTTATGCTTGTGGATTTGTACTTTTTTTAGTCTTTTACTCACACTTTTAGTCCCTTACTAGGAAGGAACAAGGGAAAACATGTGTTCAATCACCAGGTTTAACTGGAAGTCTGTTGTTAAAGTTTCTAAGGTGTTAATCCTATAGTTGCAATCATGCCATTTATAGGGTCATAACATCATAGGGTTTTTACTGTTAAAAAGCTTCTCAGAGATAATCTGATTCAATCCTCTTTTTTTAGAGGTGAGAAAATGGAAACTTCAAAAGTTAAGTGGTTTATACAAGGTTATTTAACTAGCAATTCATACAGCTGGTACTTGAACTTGCCTTCATTACCATACTGCCTCTTCACATAGATAACCCCTTAAAGTCCCTACTCTCCAAGGACTCCCACACACATAATAAAGCTAAAACATCTGAATAGAGCAGTCTAACCTTTGGTTAACAAAATGGAGGAAATCTGCCATTATTAAAAAATCTGAGAAAAAAGACTCCAAGAATAAACATCTGATTCCAAACCTTCTATTTTTTACCAAAATTCCCTAATCAATACTCTCCCATGAAACTCACTCTCCTGCTTCAACATGCCAGACTTATCCTAAGTTTTACTCTTTCAGGTCACAGGATCACACCATATTTTCTCAAAGCAAAGTAAATTTATGTTTGAAATCAACTGAATTATTTATATTCTTCTTTATCTCCCATCCTCACACTCTCCCTGACCTCAGCCTGACTGCTTCTCCTAAAATAATCTTTTCCTCATGAATAGCACCATCCAGATACTCAAGCAAAACACTTGAGAGCCATCCTCAACTTCTCTTTTTTTCTTAACAGCAACCAACTCCCACCCCTCCATCTAGGAAGTCCCCAAATATTAACAATTCTATCTCCTAAAAAATCTCGTGGATCCATCCCTCTTGATGTTCCTCACAGCTTCACAGATACTGTTTCAGTTCAGGCCCTCACTGTACTTCATCCTGATTATCATTAGTTGTCTGCTAACTGGTCTCACAGACTCTAGTCTCTTCTCTTTACACCCTTTCTCCTACACTCAATTGCTGAAATGTTTTTTCTCAACAGAACTAGGGAGCCATTTCCTTACATAAAACCCTTTAGTGGATCCCACCTCATTTCCAGATCCTTAGCATGGCTTATATAAGGTACTTCATGGTAGCACCTGTGTATCTCTCCATCTTCATCTCCTGAGGCTCCTGAACTTGCACTTTATTGAATTAGAAACCAGGTAGAAATAAAGAGGCTTCTTTTGGGTTTTCTGTTTACACTGGATTTTCACTACCAAATGACAGCTGTCTTTTCCCATCTCTGCTCTCAAATAAAGAAGGAATCAGATGAAAGGAAAGAAGGTGATATGATTAAAAAACATTATTAACCCTATAAAAACATTTAATAAAGTTCTATTTACCATAATATTTTATATTTATATTTATAATATTTTATGTTATCTTTTGGGGGATTATAGTGTGTTTAAAGATAGTGGCAGTACATTAAATTCAGTATCCAGACACTGAAGATGCAAATGAAATATCTGATCATAACAACAGCAATTATACCTTCTGGATGTGAAATAATTAAAGGATCAACACATTTTTATAGTAAAGGCCAAATCTAAGAATGTTTTATACAATAGCCACTAGACTACAAATTTTAGTAGGCAGGGGCCATGTCTTAACCATCTTTGTATTCTCTACTGTGCCAAATACAACCCCCAACATAATAGGTGCCCAGTGAATGAATGAATGAATGAATGATTAAATGAAATTATAGGTAATATCAGGCCAACAAACCCAGGCAGCAGTAGCTTGTCTACTATTCGATAAGCCAAATAATTCAATGGAATTTATTATTATAGCTGATCAACTTAGTCAAAATGTAATGAATATGTATTTTTTAAAAGTGTGTATATATATATATATATCTATATCTATATCTATCTATATATCTATATATCTATATCTCCAGCAGATCTTTATATCTTTATTTGGGCATCTGTTAAATCATTCAATAGATAACATAGCAAAAATTTTCAACATAACAAAAAAATATATACTATTTGAAAAACAAGTAAAATAAAGATGTTTCCATTTTTAGTATTCTTATCTTTAGATTGTCCTCCACACGTCTGTCCAATACAGAGAAATAAGAACTTTCTTAGCTAGAACTTTGATCAAGTTACTGCCTTTCATATTATTGTGATGATATCCAAACTGCTTTCTAAACCAAATAGAAACAGCACCATTGTGCATGCACATAACCTAACTGCATTTCTGCTACCATAACAACCTCAAGTCCCATGATATCCCGACTGCTATTAGGCACTAGACTCAACTTGCTTGCCTAAAGTTTAGCAATTCACCCCAGGCCAGTTACAGAAACGCCTTAATCCACAACCTAAAATTTAAAATATCGAGGGGCTACACTTAGTCGGTACCCCTGGGCCCCACAGCCAGCTGCATCAGGACCTGTCTTCACCTACCAGTGGCTGGCAGCCTCTGAAAGAGGCAGGGCATGGCAGCCAAACACACTGGGGGCCAGCCCTGCCTACCAGTGTTCCCACAGTAGTTGGCCCCACCACAACAGAAGGGCGCACTCGGCACACATTGGGGCACCCTTAAATCATATAGTTCTGGTGACAGGAGGAAGTGTGCTGCTGGGCTGCATAGAATGTTTCCTCCAAAATGCCACTTCTCCAAGATCAAGAAATATAACTGACCTACCTAACACAGACAAATAAACAGAGAATTAAGCAAAATGAGAAGACACAGGAGTATGTTCCAAACGAAGGAACAAGATAAAACCCCAGAAGAAGAGCTAAGCAAAGTAGAGACAAGCAATCTATCTGACAAAAAGTCCAAGTTAATGATCATAAAGATGTTCAATGAACTTGGGAGAAGAATGGATGAACACAGTGAGAAGTTTAACAAAGAGTTAGAAAATATAAAGTACCAAATGGAGCTGAAGAATATGATAACTGAAATAAAAAATACAGTAGAAGGTATCAACAGTAGATTAGATAATACAGAGGAACAGATCAGCGAACTGAAAGACAGAGTAGTGGAAATCACCCAAGCTGAACAGAAAAAAGAATTTCAAAAAATGAGGACAGTTTAAAAGACCTCTGTGACAACAACAAGCATCTAACATTCGCATTATAGGGGTCCTGGAAGGAGAAGAGAGAGATAAAGACAAAGAACTTATTTGAAACAATAATAGCTGAAAACTTTCCTAACCTGGGAAAGAAAACAGACATCCAGAAGTTTGAATACCTAGCCTATGGTACTACAGTATAAAGATGGCTATTTTCTGGGATACTGCCTTGTTTTTATAAATTCCACGGTTGTCCTCATGTAAAACGACTATGGAAATGGTGTAGCTAAAGAAAAAATGGGTGAAATTTAAATCAACAAACTAAGGAATAAAAGTATAGGTTAGAAAGAAGGATACATGTTAACAAATGCTGACATACAGAAGAGCAAAGAAAAATATGTGAAGACACACCTGAGGGCAAAAGGCTGAGGACAGCCAAAACTGATAGGACATACAGTGATTGAAATAAAAGCACAGGAAAGAAAGAGTAGAGGAGAAATTTGAATATTACTAATGGGTAGGAAAATGTATGTTGTATGAGCTGAAGTAATGCCAATGCTATAATGAGCCATGAAGTAGAAAGACAATATTTCTTCTATCCAAAAGTTTTACGACAAGGATGGACTACAGTATGAAAACCAAATAGACCTAATTCCATAATAGGCATAGAAAGTGACCAATAGTGATACTTCTATTGTTTAAGGACACAAAAGGGTACTTAATAACTTTAGATTATACCATTTAAAAATTTTTTTTCAACATTGGAAAATGTCTTAAATTCTACTTTGCTACCTATTTGCTTTAGTTGTTAAAATTATGGAAGTGCCATGCAAATCATCTATAGGAGGTGAATAACGTCACTTATCTGAATAGTAGTAATTAAAAAGAACCCATTGATAGCGCATTCACTCCAATGCCACCAGCACTGAATCAACCACTGTAACATCCAAACCCAGGAGGAAACTATCAGCAGTGTTGGTATCATCTCAGCCCCCGGAGTTTGAGCTTTTTTCTATGAGAAGCGCATTCTTACACAGGACAACAGGATGTGAAATGATATGAAAATGTGTGGGCCAGCACTTAGAAAGAAAGCAGGTAAATGATTAATTCTCCTCCTAAAAGCAGTTTCTAAATGTGGATTCATTAATGAAAACCTGTAATCTACTGGTCAGCCGAAGCATTTAGGAATTGAAGGCGTACAGTACAATGCCTACCCTTACAATCACTGTTTGACTATGACACAACTACTCCAGTTTAGCTACCAGTGTTTTTTCGGTCAAGATTTTTTTTTCTTTTCCTTTGTTTGTTCTCTGTTTACAATTGTGAGAGAACTATGTAGAGAAACATCTTGACTAGATCTAGGCTCAGTGTGGGCAGGTGCCTGGTAAGCATTCCACAAAACTCCACCAATACACCTCAAACTCTCCACATCATTTCAATCCTTTTGATAGTCTTCAGCTGAGACTACATCTAACACTTTCACTTGTGTCTCACCTACAATTTCAGGTCTTGGCATTTCCTGAGAATAGGTAGTTATAGTTAAACGTTCTCGTCTCATAAATCCTGAAAAAAAAGGTGGGGTTGGGGTAGGAAATGAATAGTTTCAATGCCAGCCCAAACAGAACTATTATGTCTTACTCCTAAAATATTCAAATAGCTGGCAGCAGTGATCTAAAAGATTATGTTTTTTAATACTGGTGTACATAAGCCCTTCAGCAGATAAACTCAGAGGAGGAGGAATAGGAGGAGGAGGAGGAGGGGGAGGACAATGATGTTGATGACGATAGCTAATGTTTTTAGTACTTGTGCCAGGCACTGCTCTAGGTGCTCTGCATGTATTATCTCATTTAATCCTCATACACTCAAAAAAAAATCCTTGTTGGGTAAAATTATTTTTATCTTCATTTTAGACAGGATACTGAGAAACAAAAAGAAGTTGTTTAAAGGAATTTAAACATACTTAGCTCATTTAAAGTTAAAACATAAAAGTTTACACTGATTGACCAATCTTTTCATATAGGATCAAGGGCTGTCTTTGACTGCTAAGTCACACTATTCTTCTTGCTTAAACTGTACCACAATGTATCATCTATTTAAAGTGAGTGAGAGTTTAAAGGTTTTGGTTTATTTAAAGCCAGCGAGTGCTTAAAGGGACTGGCAAAGCAAGTTGAATGCAGGATCCTTCCAACTTTTTACATTCATCCCCTACCCCTGACACAGGTAATCTTTCACTGTTGTCTTGCCCACACCTATTTAGACTCTAATTTGTTCTGGTGATTCACCCTTAAAAAGTCTTTCCAAAGCAATCAACTTAAATTTCACAAAATCAACAACCATTTATACATTTTTACTCATATTTCACCAGTTTGCATAATTAAATTACAATTGCACATTCAACTGGCATAAACAAATTTGAAAACAAACACAAATGACTCTAGGTAAGCATACAGCAGGTAAACAGAAAAACAGAAATGTACCATATTTCAGATTTTCCTGCTGGCCTAAAGCAGGAATTGGCTAACAGGGCTTCTACTATATTCATACCTTCCCTAATCACAAAGAATACTACTTAATAAGTATATTAGATTTCTGGCAGAATGGATTTACAATTGAAAAATACAATCAAATTTGATGGGCGGAGAGACCTTCAAGATGGTGGAGGAGTGAGAGGTGGAGATCACCTTCCTCCCCACAAATGCATCAGAAATACATCTACGTGTGGAACAACTCTTACAGAACACCTACTGAACGCTGGCAGAAGACCTCAGACTTCCCAAAACGCAAGAAACTCCCCACGTACCTGGGTAGGGCAAATGAAAAAACACAGACAAAAGAATAGGGACAGGACCTGCACCTCTGGGAGGGAGCTATGACGGAGGAAAAGTTTCCACAAACTAGGAAGTCCCTTCACTGGCGGAGACACGGGGGTTGCGGGGGGAAAGCTTCGGAACCACGGAGGAGAGCGCAGCAACAGGGGTGCAGAGGGCAAAGCGGAGAGATGCCCGCACAGAGGATTGGTGCCGACCAGTACTCACCAGCCTGAGAGGCTTGTCTGCTCACCCACCGGGACGGGTGGGGGCTGGGAGCTGAGGCTCGGGCTTCGGAGGTCAGATCCCAGGGAGAGAACTGGGGTTGGCTACGTGAACACAGCCTGAAAGGGGCTAGTGCATCACAGCTAGCTGGGAGGGAGTCTGGGAAAAAGTCTGGAACTGCCTAAGAAGCAAGAGAACATTGTTTCAGGGTGCGTGAGGAGAGGGGATTCAGAGCACCGCCTAAACAAGCTCCAGAGACGGGCACGAGCCGCGGCTATCAACACGGACCCCAGAGACGGGCATGAAATGCTAAGGCTGCTGCTGCAGCCACCAAGAAGCCTGTGTACAAGCACAGGTCACTATCCACACCTCCCCTCCCGGGAGCCTGCGCAGCCCGCCACCGCCAGGGTCCCGTGATCCAGGGACAACTTCCCTAGGAGAACACATGGCGTGCCTCAGGCTGGTGCAACGTCACGCCAGCCTCTGCCGCCGCAGGCTTCCCCCAAATTCTGTACCCCTCCCTCCCCCCAACCTGAGTGAGCCAGAGCCCCCGAATCAGCTGCTACTTTAACCCTGTCCTGTTTGAGCTAAGAACAGACGCCCTCAGGCGACCTACACGGAGAGGCGGATGCAAATCCAAAGGTGAAACCCAGGAGCTGTGCAAAAAATAAGAGAAAGGGACATTTCTCCCAGCAGCCTCAGGAACAGCGGACTAAATCTCCACAATCAACTTAATGTACCCTGCATCTGTGGAATACCTGAATAAACAACGAATCATCACAAAATTGATGTGGTAGACTTTGGGAGCAACTGTAGACTTGGGGTTTGCTTTCTGCATCTAATTTGTTTCTGGTTTTATGTTTCTCTTAGTTTACTATTTAGAGTTTAGTATCATTGGTAGACATGTTTATTGATTTGGTTGCTGTCTTCCTCCATTTTTTTTTTTGTTTATATATAGATATATATTTTTTTTCCTTTTTCTCTTTTTGTGAGTGTGTATGTGTATGCTTATTTGTGTGATTTTGTCTGTATACCTTTGCTTTTACCATTTGTCCTAGGGTTCTGTCTGTCTGTATTTTTGTTTGTTTTTGTTTTTTTAGTATAGTTTTTAGCTCTTGTTCTCATTGTTGGATTTCTTTTTTGGTTTGGTTGCTCTCTTCTTTCTTTCTTTTTTTTTTCCTTTTTTTATTACTTTTTAATTTTTTAATTTTTAATAATTTTTTTATTTTAATAACTTCATTTTATTTTATTTTTTTCTTTCTTTCTTTTCTCCCTTTCCTTCAGAGCTGTGTGGCTGACAGTGTCTTGGTGCTCTGGCCAGGTGTCAGGCCTGTGCCTCTGCAGGAGGAGAGCCAAGTTCACGACATTGGTCCACAAGAGACCTCCCGGCTCCACGTAATATCAAATGGTGAAAGCTCTCCCAGAGATCTCCATCTCAACGCTAAGACCCAGCTCCACTCAACAACTAGAAAGCTACAGTGCTGGACATCCTATGCCAAACAACGAACAAGACAGGAACACAACCACACCCATTATCAGAGAGGCTGCATAAAATCATAATAAGGTCACAGATACCCTAAAACACGCCACTGGATGCGGTCCTGCCCACCAGAAAGACAAGATCCAGCCTCATCCACCAGAACATAGGCACTAGTCCCCTCCATGAGGAAGCCTACACAACCCACTGAACCAACCTTAGCCACTGGGGACAGACACCAAAAAGAACGGAAACTACAAACCTGCAGCCTGAGAAAAGGAGACCCCAAACACAGTAAGTTAAGCAAAATGGGAAGACAGAGAAACACACAGCAGATGAAGGAGCAAGGTAAAAACCCACCAGACCAAACAAAGGAAGAGAAAATAGGCAGTCTACCTGAAAAAGAATTCAGAGTAATGATAGTAACGATGATCCAAAATTTTGGAAATAGAATGGAGAAAATACAAGAAAAGTTGAACAAGGACCTAGAAGAACTAAAGAGCAAACAAAAAATGATAAACAACACAATAAGTGAAATTAAAAATTCTCTGGAAGGAATCAATAGCAGAATAACTGAGGCAGAAGAACAGATAAGTGACCTGAAAGAAAAAATAATGGAAATAACTACCACAGAGCAGAACAATGAAAAAAGAATGAAAAGAATTGAGGACAGTCTTAGAGACCTCTGGGACAATATTAAATGCACCAACATTCGAAGTATAGGGGTCCCAGAAAAAGAAGAGAAAAAGAAAGGGACTGAGAAAATATTTGAAGAGATTATAGTTGAAAACTTCCCTAATATGGGAAAGGAAATAGTCAATCAAGTCCAAGTCCAGGAAGTGCAGAGAGTCCCATACAGGATAAATCCAAGGAGAAACATGCAAAGACACATATTAATCAAACAATCAAAAGTTAAATACAAAGAAAAAATATTAAAAGCAGCAAGGGAAAAACAGCAAATAACATACAAGGGAATCCCCATAAGGTTAACAGCTGATCTTTCAGCAGAAAGTCTGCAAGCCAGAAGGGGGACGCAGGGCACATTTAAAGTGATGATAGGGAAAAAACTACAACCAAGATTACTCTACCCAGCAAGGATCTCATTCAGATTCGACAAAGAAATTAAAACCTTTACAGACAAGCAAAAGCTAAGAGAAATCAGCACCACCAAACCAGCTTTACAACAAATGCTAAAGAACCTCTCTAGGCAGGAAACACAAGAGAAGGAAAAGGAAAACACAATAACAAACCCAAAACAATTAAGAAAATGATAATAGGAACATACATATCGACAATTACCTTAATTGTAAATGGATTAAACGCTCCAACCAAAAGACATAGACTGGCTGAATGGTTACAAAAACAAACCCATATGTATGCTGTCTAAAAGAGACGCACTTCAGACCTAGGGACACATGCAGACTGAAAGTGAGGGGATGGAAAAAGATATCCTATGCAAACGGAAATCAAAAGAAAGCTGGAGTAGCAATTCTCATATCAGAAAAAATAGACTTTAAAACAAAGACTATTACAAGAGACAAAGAAGGACACTATATAATGATCAAGGGATCAATCCAAGAAGAAGATATAACAATTGTAAATATTTATGCACCCAACATAGGAGCACCTCAATACATATGGTAAATGCTAACAGCCATAAAAGGGGAAATCGACAGTAACACAATCATAGTAGGGGACTTTAACACCCCACTTTCACCAATGGACAGATCATCCAAAATGAACATAAATAAGGAAACACAAGCTTTAAATGATACATTAAACAAGATGGACTTAATTGATATTCATAGGACATTGCATCCAAAAACAACAGAAAACACTTTCTTCTCAGGTGCTCACGGAACATTCTCCAGGATAGATCATATCTTGGGTCACAAATCAAGGCTTGGTTAATTTAAGAAAATTGAAATTGTATCAAGTATCTTTTCTCACCACAACGCTATGAGACTAGATATCAATTACAGGAAAAAATCTGTAAAAAATACAAACACATGGAGGCTAAACAGTACACTACTTAATAACCAGGAGACCACTGAAGAAATCAAAGAGAAAATCAAAAAATACCTAGAACCAAATGACAATGAAAACACGACAACCCAAAACCTATGGGATGCAGCAAAAGCAGTTCCAAGAGGGAAGTTTATAGCAATACAAGCCTACCTCAAGAAACAAGAAACATCTCAAATAAACAACCTAACCTTACACCTAAAGAAATTAGAGAAAGAAGAACAAAAACCCCCCAAAATTAGCAGAAGGAAAGAAATCATAAAGGTCAGATAACAAATAAATGAAAAAGAAATGAAGGAAACAATAGCAAAGATCAATAAAACTAAAAGCTGGTTCTTTGAGAAGATAAACAAAATTGATAAGCCATTAGCCAGACTCATCAAGAAAAAAAGGGAGAAGACTCAAATCAATAGAATTAGAAATGAAAAAGGAGAAGTAACAACTGACACTGAAGAAATACAAAGGATCATGAGAGATTACTACAAGCAACTACATGCCAATAAAATGGACAACCTGGAAGAAATGGACAAATTCTTAGAAAAGCACAACCCTCTAAGACTGAACCAGGAAGAAATAGAAAATATAAACAAACCAATCCCAAGCATTGAAATTGAGACTGTGATTAAAAATCTTCCAACAAACAAAACCCAGGACCAGATGGCTTCACAGGCGAATTCTATCAAACATTTAGAGAAGAGCTAACACGTATACTTCTCAAACTCTTCCAGAATACAGCAGAGGGAGGAACACTTCCAAACTCATTCTACGAGACCACCATCACCCTGACACCAAAACCAGACAAAGATGTCACAAAGAAAGAAAACTAAAGGCCAATATCATTGATGAACATAGATGCAAAAATTCTCAGCAAAATACTAGCAAACAGAATCCAACAGCACATTAAAAGGATCATACACCATGATCAAGTGGGGTTATCCCAGGGATGCAAGGGTTCTTCAATATATGCAAATCAATCAGTGTGATATACCATATTAACAAACTGAAGGAGAAAAACCTTCAATAGATGCAGAAAAAGCTTTCGACAAAATTCAACACCCATTTATGATAAAAACCCTCCAGAAAGTATGCATACAGAGAACTTACCTCAACATAATAAACGTCATATATGACAAACCCACAGCCAACATCGTTCTTAATGGTGAAAAACTGAAACCATTTCCTCTAAGATCAGGAACAGGACAAGGTTGTCCACTCTCACCACTATTATTCAACATAGTTTTGGAAGTTTTAGCCACAGCAATCAGAGAAGACAAAGAAATAAAAGGAATCCAAATTGGAAAAGAAGAAGTAAAGCTGTCACTATTTGCAGATGACATGATACTATACATAGAGAATCCTAAAGATGCTACCATAAAACTCCTAGAGCTAATCAATGAATTTGGTAAAGTAGCAGGATACAAAATGAATGCACAGAAATCTCTTGCATTCCTATACACTAATGATGAAAAATCTGAAAGAAAAATTAAGGAAACACTCCCATTTACCACTGCAACAAAAAGAATCAAATACCTCGGAATAAAGCTACCTAAGGAGACAGAAGAGTGGTATGCAGAACACTATAAGACACTGATGAAAGAAATTAAAGATGATACAAACTGATGGAAAGATATACCATGTTCTTGGATTGGAAGAATCAACATTGTGAAAATGACTATACTACCCAAAGCAACCTCCAGACTCAAAGCAATCCCTATTAAACTACCAATGGCATTTTTCACAGAACTAGAACAAAAAATTTTACAATTTGTATGGAAACACAAAAGACCCCGAATAGCCAAAGCAATCTTAAGAAAAACAGAGCTGGAGGAATCAGGCTCACAGACTTCAGACTATACTACAAAGCTACAGTAATCAAGAGAGTATGGTACTGGCATAAAAACAGAAATATAGATCAATGGAACAGGACAGAAAGCCCAAGGATAAACCCACGCACATATGGTCACCTTATTTTTGATAAAGGAAGCCAGAATATACAATGGAGAAAAGACAGCCTCTTCACCAAGTGGTGCTGGGAAAACTGGACAGCTACATGTAAAAGAATGAAATTAGAACACTCTCTAACACCATACACAAAAATAAAGTCCAAATGGATTACAGACCTAAATGTAAGTCCAGACACTATAAAACTCTTAGAGGAAAACATAGGCAGAACACTCATTGACATAAATCACAGCAAGATCCTTTTTGACCCACCTCCTAGAGAAAGGGAAATAAAAACAAAAATAAAGAAATGGGACCTAATGAAACTTAAAAGCTTTTGCACAGCAAAGGAAACCATAAACAAGACCAAAAGACAACCCTCAGAATGGGAGAAAATATTTGCAAATGAAGCAACTGACAAAGGATTAATCTCCAAAATTTACAAGCAGCTCATGCAGGTCAATATCAAAAAAACAAACAACCCAATCCAAAAATGGGCAGAAGACCTAAATAGACATTTCTCCAAATTAGATATACAGATTGCCAACAAACACATGAAAGAATGCTCAACATCACTAATCATGAGAGAATTGCAAATCAAAACTACAATGAGGCATCACCTCACACCAGTCAGAATGGCCATCACCAAAAAATCTACAAACAATAAATGCTGGAGAGGGTGTGGAGAAAAGGGAACCCTCTTGCACTGTTGGTGGGAATGTAAATTCATACAGCCACTATGGAGAACAGTTTGGAGGTTCCTTAAAAAACTAAAAATAGAACTACCATATGACCCAGCAATTCCACTACTGGGCATATACCCTGAGAAAACCATAATTCAAAATGACTCATGTACCACAATGTTCACTGCAGCTCTATTTACAATAGCCAGGACATGGAAGCAACCTAAGTGTCCATCGACAGATGAATGGATAAAGAAGATGTGGCACATATATACAATGGAATGTTACTCAGCCATAAAAAGAAATGAAATTGAGTTATTTGTAGTGAGGTGGATGGACCTAGAGACTGTCATACAGAGTGATGTAAATCAGAAAGAGAAAAACAAATACCATATGCTAACACATATATATGGAATCTAAAAAAAAAAAAAAAAAAATGGTTCTGAAGAACCTAGGGACAGGACAGGAATAAAGACGCATACGTAGAGAATGGACTTGAGGGCACGGGGAGGGGGAAGGGCAAGCTGGGACGAGGTGAGAGAATGGCATGGACTTATATGTAGTACCAAACGTAAAATAGGTAGTTGGGGAAAGCAGCCACATAGCACAGGGAGATCAGCTCGGTGCTTTGTGACCACCTAGAGGTGTGGGATAGGGAAGGTGGGTGGGAGATGCAAGAGGGAGGAGATATGGGGATATATGTATATGTATAGCTGATTCACTTTGTTATAAAGCAGAAACTAACACACCATTGTAAAGCAATTATACTCCAATAAAGATGTTAAAAAAAGAATTTGATAGAGGGCTTTACAATAACTCCAAAATTCCATACTAGAAAGGTAATACATTCAATCTTATGTTTTTTAAACAGAAATCCTAGAAGACTCCTTCACTGATAAAAAACTGAAGTCATAAAATTCCATCCCAAACTCAATTAAATGTAACAAAGCCCCTTCCCAAAGCATGAACATACATAGTCACACACATAAAAACGTATAATTAAATAAACGAAGAAACTCAGATTTTAAGAAAGTTCCTACCAGAGGAAACTATCACCTTATGTGGAAAAAACTCTAAATTTAAAGTTCAGGTTCAACCAGTTACTACTTATTTGATGTGGGGTAAGTCACTTCCCCTCCCTGAGCTACACTTTCCTTATCTAAAAAAGGAGACAATAATACTTGTTCTCTCCATCTCACAGGACTATGGTCAGAATTATATAAAATAAAATATATGAAAACACTCTACAAACTATGAGTCATCTTACACATATAATTTACTGTTACTGGAAATGCTAGCTTGTATTCTGAACATAGAACTTTAGAGTCAGGGGAGGTCATTTCACAAGGGACGAGGCTGAGAGCTCAAAGCCTAAATTACTTTCCTACTTACAGTGGCATGGATGATGGAGCAGAAATAGAGAATCCTTGATTAACCTGGAAAAGGATATCACAGTCATGGGAGTGGGATCAGTTGGAGATTCAAGGAAGCGGAAGTGCCCAGAATGAACTAATGGTGCAGTGTAGACTGTGAACAGAGATAAAATTTTAAAGGCTGAGCAGTTTCATGCAATAAGTTCTGGCAGTGACTTTGGTGAAAATATTAGAGGAGAGATAGAAAGATCAACTCCCAAAAAAGTTCAACTATGCCAAACACAGATTATTATTTCATCTTATATAACAAAATTTTGATGCCTTTTCAAACTAAAGAAAATTGCAAATTTGAGATAATTCTCTTTTTTATGCTCTTCCTTGCTACTGGTCGGAGTAATTAACCATAGTTTAAGAAGTTAAGAAAACAATAGGATGCATGTCAGTAAAGTTCAAGTACTTTAATTGGATTGCTTTGGGTACAGTTTGTTTCCCTTCTTCTCTAGCCATTAACCCAGCAGGGGAAAGTGATCTAACACAGCACCATGGCACGAAGGGACAGACCCTAAGAGCCTGTCTCTATGATGACTGTTCTTGTGCATCCAGGCCGCCTATTGAAACTAACAATGCCTGCCACTGCTGCCGAAGAGGATCATCCAAACTCTGAAAATGAAACGCATCACACAAAGGGATGAAAGAATTCTTATTCCACAGGGTTTAGCTTGTAGCTGGTCATGCATGCCAGAGGGATGTGCCATGAGGATGAGAAAGAAGCTTCCAAAGAGAATGGCTGGGGCAGCCAGTTGGACATTTTGAAATACTTAGGGAATTATTCTTTTGAAACTAAGGCAAATAACTAGACTTCTTTACAGCAGAACTGGGAAGAGTCAGGGGTTCTTTTTATTGCTGCAATTCACCCAGGTGTGAATATTCCTGCCATTAAAAGAAACAGACAATTTCTAATTGATTATACATTTTTGGGGTTGCCCATTTATAGTAAGAGATCATATTACATAATTGATTTATTTATTTTTTCTCTGGGCTGGTGCTCAAAGTCACTTTGGAGTTTAAAACTGAATGCAGGAATAGGTGCTGGGTTTTTCAGCAATTGATGCAAGTACACTGAATAATGTGCTTGTTATACAAAATAAAACACTGGTTAGGACCACAGACTTTGAGGTCAGATTAGGGGTGAAACTAATGTGACCTTCATTACATGGCATTGGGTCCCATGGGCTCTAATAGCCTGGAATAGTTGTGCTGAGTAAGTTTGCCCACAAAAGATGTTCCAAATAGGGTTAAAAGTTGTAAGAACCTTCCCTGCAGTCACCATTGCTCCTGGTCCCTCAACTGGCCTCAGCAAGGCATAATGCAGTTTTCAGCTGCCCTGGACATCACTGTACAAAGTAGTGCCAAAAGCAGCACCTAGAGCTTTGTAGGGAAATGCCACAGCGAGGCATCAGCCTTTCCTGATAAACTCACTCTTACCAGCCAGAAACACAAACAAGGCCTTTTCCACTCCTGTTCTAAAAAAGCTCATCTTCCTCTGTTTACTGGATAAAAGTAAGAAACTCCTTTCATTGCACGTAACAGTACACACATTAGACTTAGCAACTTACGTTTACCTATTATACCACTGATTCCAAATAACTCCACCATAACTAGATATGTAGCTTTATGGAAGTTATTTAATCTAATTTAGGCTTTCATTCTTCATTGATAAAATGTAAATAATATCTGCCTTGTGAAACTGTTGTGAAGAATATGATAATATTTACCTCATAGTCCAGTTACCAGCACAAAGGGTGACTCGATAAATGGTAGTCATTGTGTGTGCCGTTCTCTATAACAGGAGTTACAAGTAGTTTACATAAGAAACTAAAATGAGAAATGGAATGCAATATCAGGAATAGTCCACTACCTTGTCAGGATACTACTGTTGATTCAAACATTGTATCATTCTCTCAGGTTAGATCATACTTTCTAAGAAGCATTACTTCCTTGCAGGATTGAGTGAATAGAAATCACTGGGAGAAAACTTTCCTTTCCGCATATTCAAGCCATTAGTTCTAATTAATGTCCTTCAGACCACTGTAAACAAGTTCTCATTACAAGTGTTTTAACTTTTCAAATCGCTACTATTATATTTTATACAAGGGTTTCCATAATTGTTCTAATGTTTCTTGTTCCCCCACTTCTACCAGGGCTTCTACTCTCTCAGTAGCTCTTCTAACTTCTCTCAAAAAGAGAAGATAATTTGGATGAAAATTGATACTACAAAAACAAATTTGAAATATATTTGAGAAAAATTAATTCTCACTCTCAGTCCTTCTACAGGCACTATCCCACTAAGCTACACAAAATGAACTTTTAGCTGTGAGTCCATTACCAACATATTCTAAAGACTAAAAGAAGCAGTCTTTCAGAAAAACCTAAAAACTAACAGGGAAAGAGAAAATATATATACACATATAGATATAGTATCCAAAGAGAAGAGATTATAATGAGGAAATATGTATGTAAAGAGACAATGATATTTGTAGTACAATGGAAAATTACCCTTATACAATAAAATAAAACCCACAATTTATTTCCCTTAAGAAATATAAAATATTTTAAATTCAAGCTTTATTCTAGTAAAAAACTAAAACAATTTAGATAAATTGTTTCCTATCATTAATTACTTCTTTACATTGTGAATTTTTGGTCTCAAATTTTTATACTAAAATCCTTCACCTAGGGCTTCCCTGGTGGCACAGTGGTTAAGAATCTGCCTGCCACTGCAAGGGACACAGGTTCGAGCCCTGGCCGGGGAAGATCCCACATGCTGCGGAGCAACTAAGACCGTGTGCCACAGCTACTGAGCCTGAGCTCTAGAGCCCGCAAGCCACAACTACTGAGCCCACGTGCCACAAATACTGAAGCCCACACGCCTAGAGCCCGTGCTCCGCAACAAGAGAAGCCACCGCAATGAGAAGCCCGCGCACCGCAACGAAGAGTAGCCCCCGCTCAGTACCCCCGCTCACTGCAACTAGAGAAAGCCCGCACGCAGCAACAAAGACCCAACACAGCCGAAAATAAATAAATAAACAAATGCCTTTATTTAAAAAATAATAATAAAATAAAATAAAATCCTTCACCTAGGTGCCAAAGAAGACAAAAGAACGTAATATTTCATTCTAAAGGAATTGATCAACAATACTGAAAACCTGACCCATCATTTTTCTCACCATCCCTTTTAGCAGTACCCATTCAATCACCAGATCCTGTCAGTGTTCTTTCTACTCCCACTGTGTTTGCCTAGAATCCTAAGTAATCTAAGTATTTTCATCCTCTAACCTCTGTCATCCATCTTTATGCTTCTAGAGTTACCTTCTTTAAAAATAAAGGCTCAAGGAATTTCCCTCACCTCCTCAAAAACCCTGGGTGGTTTACTGAATAAAGTCCAAACTCTAGCATAGCATTCAAAGTCTTTCACAGTATAGCACTAAACTACAATTTGCGGTAATTAAGTTGAATGTAAAAGATATTCAGTAACTGCCTGCTATGTTCCAGACTCCATAGTAGTGGACTGGTAGTAGGAATAAAGCTGAACCAGATATAGTCCCCATTCTCGAAGAAGCCCGTGCAATGAAGAGGCAGATAAGTAAACTAAAAACTGTAATGCAGTGTAGTGAGTACAAAAAAAAGGTAACTAACTACAAGGTACTAACAGAATTAGATGATAAGTCCCAAACTCAATGAGGGGTGAAAAGTGAAAGTAATATGTTGGTCCTCTGCTTCTGAAAACGATGGAGTAATAGAAACAGGACTTAGCCTCCTGCCTTAAACAACTAAAAACTAGGCAAAATACTTTACAGACATTGGACAACAGGCAGCACATGATGAGGTCAGCCCCACAATTGCTATAGCTTACTTCCTGGACAGAGTTACCAGACCACATCTCAGGGCGGAAGAAACCAAACAGAGCCTGTCTTCCCCAGGGCCACACTGCTAATAAGGAGTTAGGTCTGGGCTTCAGATAAGAGTCCTTCTGACTGCAAAGTCCAAGAAGTTTTAACTTTTACTTCTCTACCACCTTTAAATCATTGCTTAGACTCTTCGCTCGGCCTAGAAATCCGCTCACTCCTGCCCCTTTACATTCCCTTGCCCTGTAGAAATCATGTTGCAAGGCTTCAGTTTAAACATTACTTCATCCAGGAAAACTCCCCTAATTCCATTGCCCCCAGACATAGTAAAAATCAGCATTATCATCCTCTATAATACTGTATTACTTTGTTTTTATTGTTTTTGCAGCATTAATTTTATTCTGCTTTATCTAATAATTATATTAATGTTAACCAACATTTATTGAGAGCTTACTATATTATTGCTCTAAATGATGTACATGAACCCAATCACTTAATCCTCAGGACAGTCCCATAGAGTAGGTTCTATTTTCAGCCTCATTTTGTAGATAAGGAAACTGAAACACAGATAGGCTAAATAGCTCGCTTAAAGTTACACACAACTAGTAAGTTTCAGAGCAGGAATTCAAACCGACTAATCTGACTCCAAAGTCCTTGCATATAAGCTAGTTGTTTCCTGTCTGAATAGCTTACTAGACTTCTTGAATAGGGACAGTTCATCTAAGTAACCTTGCTATTTGTATATCTCATACCACCTGGGACTATGTTTTATACTTAATAGATATTCTATGTTGTTTTTCATATGAATGAATGAACAAAAGAGCACTATGAGGCTGTGGAGGAGTAATAACACTGAGTGCTAAACCAGAACTCTGGGAATCTCTAAACTATGGACAAAGGGTACCTGTAATTCTTTGAGAGAAATTATTCTTCATCCTTGCAGCTCCTTGGAAATTTCATCCACAAGCAATTAAATCTCTCTCATGCTGCAGTGATAGAGTCTTACTTCACCCTTAGCTAATTTCAATATTGACAAATTATAGATATAATATTTTATGCTTATTTTAATGACCATTGTAAGAAATATTTCATATATTTATTCTAAGCATAGAACAACACTACTAGTAAGAATATATAGAGGTGGGAAATACGTATGGGAGTACAGAACTGGCAAAGGTAATAATAAAATGGTAGCAATAAAATCAACTACCATTTCAAATACTTACCATGAGCCAGGCACCTGCACTATCATTATTATTAATGGCATTATAATGCCAGTGCATTACCTCACTTAACCCTCACAACACCCATGAGGTAGGAATAAGATGAGTCCTAAAACTCTGGTATTCTCATTTTTTAACCATAGTGTCAGATGCCTTAGAAGAGTGTATTCACAAAGGTCATAACCATTTTATTAAATGAGAGAAGAAGCTTAAAAATCATGGCTCTATGTTTTTATCAATTATTGTTTTTTCATCAACTTCTCAAGTGTTATATAATGGGCTGGCAAGCACTATTATTCTGCTTACATCAATGCCTTCATAAGTTCATATATGTCTAATTATCTACTCCACACAAGCTTATTCACAAATTAGTACATTGTTTACTAAGAAAATGTAGTAAAGTTGCCAGATTCTTAAGGTAGAACATAATGGTACAGGACTTCAAATTAGATGCTCTCATCCACTTACATAGTTAACAAGTGCTGGAATCAATGCAGTCCATGAATTGCTTTGAATAATCAATCCAGGTGATCGAGAAGTTCCTCCACTTCCTCTCCAGAGTTAAGGAGTTTTGTGTGCAATACTCATAACCAAAACAGAAATAATAAAACATACATGCACAACTACAAAATACCCTAGTCTCAGAATTAATCTTCAGTCCCTAGTGTCTTAAATCACAAAGGTTTATCAGGAAGTTTAAGTTTTTTTCATTACTTTAATTCACTCCATTCTTATAGTAAAAACTCTGACATGACAAACTTTCAATAATTCAATAGCATATTAGCCATGCTTTAAGAACAATAATAATCCACTATAACTCAATAAAATAAAAAAAACACACATTCACACACAAACACACACACAAGAATAACAATGATAATATTACATCATGTCATATCCCATTACATTACATTATTAATGGATATCAGTAATTAAGTCCCTATTATGTGTTGGGCAAAATAATAGGTGCTTTACAATATGATCTCATTTAGTCCCCATCACTCTGGGAGCTTGGTTGTCTTATCTGCATTTTACAGGTGAGTAAAATGGCTCAGAATAACTTGTCCATGGTCTCAAAGATACTAAGCAGTGTGCTAGAACGGCGGCTCAAACCCACCTCAGGCTACCACAAACAATAAGAAAATTTTTGCAAAGTGGGAGTTTGCAAAATTAACATACAAAATAAATAGCCTTCCTATACAGAAACAAAAAGCCAGTTAGAAAATATTATGGAAGAGAAAACTGTTTAGGATGTAAGGATGTAAAAAAGTAAAAAAAGCACTTAAATAAACAAATGAATAGAACACCAAGGAGCAACCTTAGGAGCAAATGCTCAAAACCTCTATAAGGAAAACTGTACAACACTTTTGAAACACACAAAAGTTATTTAACAAGTTGAGGGAAAAAGCAGGTTCTTGAATAAGGAGACAACCTCATAAAGATATTAATTGTCCCTATGTCAATTCATGAATTTATCATAAGTCCAATAAAAGTAACATCAGTTTTATTTTCCCCTTGAGGTCTGCTAGTTTATTATATAAAGTTCACTTGGAAAAACAAGTAAGCAAGAAAAGTCAGAAAAACCCTGAACAAAAAGAGCAATGGTGGGGGCAAGGTGGGAGGCTAATACTTCAGATATTAAAACATGTTCTAAAGTCTCTATAATTTAAAAAAACCAATAATGGCATATGAATAGATAGCCCAACAAAGAATAGAAAATCTAAAAGTATGTATAATTAGTTGCATAGGAAAATTTACAATAGGAAATCATGCAAGTACTGGAAGAAAACATAGATGAATTCCTTTACAAACTTCAAGTGGGAAAATTTTTTCCTAATTATGCCTCAATGACATAAGACCCAACAAAGTCAACTAAATAATATTAAAGGCAAATGCCTCTTTTGGCCAGTAATCATCACTGTCATGGATTTTATGAAAAGCTCAATCCAACACACCTCTGGGAATCACAAAAATTGCAGAATTAGATTATATGAGTTAGAACTAACTCTAACACCTTCTCTTTCTTCATCACCATTTTTAAACCCCAGCAGAAAGACTGCAGTAATATAACCAAAACCTAGGAGAATCTAAACCTCATCTATAGAATTTAGTTGGAAAGAAACTACACTACTCTGTACCCCCATTCATATCCAAGACTTCTCCTTGCATTTCAGTATTATATTTACTTTTAAAAGGGATTACAATCTTTGAATATCTTAATCCACTATTTATGTTAAAAAATATATGTGATTTCTATGTGCTACGGGGCAAGGTAGATATTTAGATTTATCCTGTAATTTTAAAATAATAATGCAAATGTATACCAAAGCCCCGTAAACAATATTTTCAAAAAACTTGTTGTGGAGAAGGACCCCTGGTGTCCAGCTGGATTCAAGCCAGTCTATAGTGTAGCTGTTGACTGCATAGCACTTGAGTCCATGATGAGACAGCATCTTTGCTTACTTTGAGATATTTTACCTCACTCATAAAAGATGTCAAGCCTCTAAAGTTTGTAAAGAATATGTTTAGGAAGAAAAATCTAGATTGTTTTACAGTTTTCCCAACATTTCAAGAAGCATGATATAGGTTCTTTGGACACTGAACACACCATTACTGGCTGACAGGAATGTATCTCAGACACAAAAATTACAGTGTCTGATTAGTGTCTCCGGAACATATAGATAACATCTACATTTATAAAAATGAGAAACATCTCCACAAGTAGCCTCTGAAAAAGCTTTAAAAAAAAAAACAACATAAAAATGGTACACTGGCAAAAGACATGATCACAGCCTTGCTGTACATGATCATTGCCTTGCAAATGAAAACCTGCACTGTTCCTTATGATCAGGGTTTCACCCATTTATTTGGTTAATCATTCAAATGGCTAAACAGACCTCTAATTTGAAAATAAAAACCAATTGATGCAATCACAAACAAGTTCTAAAATTGCGGTTTATAAAAATTGAAATCTTGTTCTAAGCCAAAATACACACACAGTTACCTTTTCCTAATCAGAGCATTCATTTCTCCTCATTATGATCTCACAAGCACATTAAAATCTTATTAACATTAATTACTTCTGAGCGCCTATGCATGAGCAGTGACAGTCGTGAGCGTGCGCGTGTCTGGATCATATCTACATTTATATACCTTGCTGCACTTTGCTTATAAAACAAGTGAAAATATTTCTGCTAACACCAATTAGCTAATTTCACACACACACAGATAGTAAACTGCTGTCTCACTGCACAGCCTATCAGAAACCAGTAACCATATGGACAAACGGACGGGAAAGAAAGCAGAAACACCTTTGAATGTGAGAACTAAAACGTCTTATACTTGCGTCTTAATTCTTGAGGTGAAAACAAGTTGAGAGAACAAAATAACAAAAAATTAAAAATCATTAAAATTTTAAAAACCAAGCATTCTACTTTCTACGCAGATGGGCTCAATTATAAAAGTGACAGAGACAAAGAAAAACTGGCAAGCAAAAAGCAGCAGACACAGGAGAGATAGAAAGAGACATAAACAAAGACACAGAAATGAAAGTGTCCTTTTTTACACGTGTACACACGTACACACACGCTCACACACACACACACACACCTGCTTCACATAATCATATTCATATTTTACTTTGAACAAAAAAAATATAATCTTTACTCTGACTGTAAGTTAAGAATAATAGCACACCACACCTCAAAATCAAACAGGTCTATCCTCAGAAGCAATAAAATTCCATAAATCGGATTCTATTTATACCGAGAACATTATATACAGGAGCCATTCATCCTTTACAACAGAAACTCTACGTAAATGTAGAAAACTAGGTAGTTATAGCCATAAAACTACATATAATCCTTATCTCTTTTCTTCACACTCTCCTCTCAGCATCCAACTATTTTACCTTTCACACACACACTCCATCAAATTATGTCCTTCTTTCCCCCATCATCTGTCCTTTAGTAGGAATATTCATAAAGGATATACCATTGATCATTACATCCACATTTTTTTGTTTGATCCATGTATCTATCTTCTCTTCACAGCCTACAGTTTATACTAAATCCAAAGACCTATGTAATACCACTGTATCTTTATCCACACATTCTATCCTGAATCTTTCTGCCATCTTTAATTTCTTTGTTGCCACTGACCACTATCCCAACACTATATCATTTTCCCAAAGAAAATATTTCAAAATTCCTAAGGAAAACACTAGGCAATGGACAAAAAAACTCATGTTTAGTTCCATAATGACTTTTTCCGGGGGAAAAACAACCTCTTTGGGTCATAATACCTATGTCTGTAGGAAAAAGGAAATAACTTAATTCTAAGATTATACTCATTAGAATATTTGACTAAGAATAAAATATAGAAAGAATATGAGACATTCAACTATCCAGTACAATTAATGCTGAAGATGATTTAAGCAAATAGAGCTCATTCTATAATTCCAATGTTCAACCTATTGTCCAGCAGCCTCATCGGCCTAGAGCATGGCGGTCAATTACAGCAATACAAGTGTGCACCCTATAGGTGTGCTATGTAGCAAAGGTCTAAGTGCTCTCTCCATAGTGTAGTGCATATTGGAGAAGAAATGGTAGGAAGCAAGATTTTTTAACCTTTATGAAATAGTATTTAAAATACTGACATTGGCATCATACAAAGTTTAAATGAAAGCAAAGTATATACTGAATTTTATTTTACTTCAATGTTAAACAACATGCTCATAACTGAACAAAATTTAGTGGACATTCTCTGGGAAATCTAAAACATGCTAATATAAATTTCATTAGTAAATGAGGTGTTAAGAGTTTTTTTTAAAAAAAATAAACTAAAGGATAATAAAATAAGGCCAAATATAATAAAATGGTACTTAAAGATGAGCAAGAGTTATTTCAATTAATTGCCAACCTACCATAACAACTTAAAATAAAACTCAAATTACCATCCTTATGAAGTTTACAGACTTTGTATAGCTCAACAGCAATTGTTATAGTACTATTTATGACTTGCAAATATTCTGATTTACCAGATTTATCAAACAAAATTAAATGTGCCCTTTACAAGAAAGACTACAGAACTGAGAAAATAAAAATCTGAAAACCTAAAAAAATAGTGGTTGCCTGTCATAACACAGTAACACGCTATGCTTTAAAAATATATTAGTTTTTAATTAGTAAACATTTGAATATTTGTTTATAGGTCATTAATAGCTTAACAGAATCTGGGAACCAGAAATTAGAGTGTTAGCAACCACTGCCAAATGAAGATCAATTTTATTTTATTTTTAAACCTGTAAATGTACAGATCAGTGAAAAAAATATGAGATTTATCAAAAAAATCAATTTACATTGAAATTTTTAAGAATATATTGCATTAAGATATACCCCTAATGATCAGAGAAGTATGGAAAAGGAGGAGGCAGCAAAGAAATCATCTTGGGTAAACATCAAAAGAACCACAGTGCTCTATTATCAGTCTGCTATGTTGCAGATAGCTTCCCAACGATCCATTGACATATGACCATGACAGAACTAGCAAAAAGTGCAAATACAGACTGAGACTTAGAACCCACCTTCGCGCTCAAAAACGCTACATCACAAATTGCAAAGATTAGGTGGCCAAATTTCAACATCAAAGGTACACTTGGCATTTGAACCAGGTCTAAGAATTATGGTCTTTGTTTTCCAATAAAAGCTAGTAAGCTGAGGTTTACTTAACGCTTTCCTGTGTTTTTGAGCTTCTCAAGGATTATTGAAATTGGAGACTACATGTGAAAAAAGATAGTTCATCATTTCCAAAAAAGATATTCATCCAGATTGCCCTCCAATCCGTGAAATCCGAGATGCCTGAGGAGTCTTCTTTGTGAAAGCCTTACAAATATATCCAAAGATGGTGAGTCCCATATGGCTCTGATAAATGAAACCCGTTATTGTGAATTTCGAGCTCTTCTTTAAAACAAAACACTACTGGGTGGATTTGGTGCTCATGAAACAAAGCACTAATTGCGTGGCCTAACAACACTCTGAACCCTCTCCCTAGCAGACATTTTAAGTTGTGCCAAATTGGTTTTGGGATGTGAACACATATCCTGCAGCCAGACTCTCACATGCACGCACTACTCCCTGGAAGTAAGTTGGACACTCCTGGAAACGGCATTAACTCTTTCAGGCCACCAGGGAACCTAACTCTCTCAAAAAGAAAGTCCTCTTTGAGGATGAAAATAAGTCATTCAGTCTCAAGTCAAACTCAAATAAGAGGTAAAATAGAAAAAACTGATTTGGGGCCAGTTCAGCAATAAAGTACCCATAGATATTAGAGATAGCCCCTATAACCGCGATGGATGCTTATTCAAATGTATCCAGAAAATCTTATTCTTCTTTCCCTATGTGTGCATAATTTCCAAGACATTAATAAGAATTGTGTGCATTCAGGAGAGGAGAATTCATTTTAAGCTTAATATGCCACATTTGCCTCAGGCAGAGTGATAAGAAACTTTTGTTTCTTTGGTAACCACTTTCACCTTATTATAACAGAAAACTTCTTGAGTTTTTGTTTCACCACATGAGATATAATTTCCACACTAGGATTTTTTCTATGCTCTTCCCATCCTGGTTCAAAAAGATGCCTACAAACCTGTAACTGCATATTTAAATGGCAATTAATCTAATCCCATCTCCCTCTCATTCAAATTTAGGAATTAATAAAAACACTTTTTAAAAGTAACTAAATGTAAGAAAAAAATCATAAATACCAGCTTCTTCCTTCTTTCTTTTTCTCTCTTTCAGTCTCAGTTTCTTCAGAAGCAAAATAATTTCTTAGGAACAAGGTTTACTTTTTAGGGAATTTTAATTAAGCATTTTATTTGCAGTATGCTGACAACAGCATTTCCCCTTTTAGCTCACTGATAAATATCCTGGCTTTTATTTGTCCTCAAGATTACCCAAATTCCAGTAACTATAATTTTACACTTTTAGGTCACTGTCATTCTATGGCTGTCACTCTACCCTTTCATCTAAAAGGCTTGATAAAGATATAGATAAAAGGAAAATTACTTTTTTGGGTAGAAAATAACTAAATGCCTGTGGAGTTTTTTGGTTTTTTTTTTAAACAATTCACTTCTAGTATAAGCCTTCTGTGATATATTTCTTAGAGAACCATATTTAATTTCCTGCCAATTGGTGTGAATTTAAGAGTATTACCAGAAGCGTATGTCCCATTTCTAACAAAGCCTTATATTCTAACAATTAGCCTGTGTGCTGCTGCCAATGACTCTATTGCTAAGACATAAAAAACAAAAACAACCTCATCAGACCCTAAAAGGAAATGAGCTGCTATTTGCAAGTAGATAGGACACATTTGGTGAATCAAATGTGTAGCTGCTTCTGACCTCAGTTAATTCAAACTGCAATTCTTAGAATAGAAATCAAGTCTGCAGATGTGTCAATGTGAGGACGTATACCTGACTTTCATTGGAGTTTTGGAGCTCTGAATAACTCTTAAATATTTCCCAATAAAAATTTAGAGGATCTGTTAGTGCATTGGGGCCTGTTTGTACTATGTCTGATAATGGCATTATTTCTAAGCTCTGGGGCATACTTGTTTAGTTAGTTGCTGGTAACAAAATAAAACTCATGTTCTAGTTGAGTTTGGTAACTAGAATCATACTAATGACATTAAGACGTAAATGGTAATACTCAACAGGCACCTCTACATCAAAAATGTTTTACCTATTTTTTTAAAGTGAGTATTTATTATATCAGTGAGAAACTGACTGAATACATATTGAAAACTTCAACAGAGTGATACTAGGGCCAAGCAGCAATTTTCCCATGGAGTCCAAACAAAAGGGATACTGGGGCAGTTATAAACACTTTATGGAAGACTGAAGTTTTGATTTATATTTCTACCATGGTCCTCTTTTCCACCCTAAATCCATATAATGACATCAATTTAGGAAAGATATTATCAAAACTTGGCATATGTTCATTTCAAAATCTTACGATTAACTATAATTAGGACTTAAAACAACAATGGTCTTTCTTTAGTATGGTATGCTTATATTAGTATGCTTATAGTCCTTACTCTTTTTGTGTGTGTATTTACTACAGGTTTTTGTTTTGTGGTGACCATGAGGTTTAAGCACTGAAAAACAAACAAAGCTCAAAGTTAGTAGAAGGAAGAAAATAACAAAGATTAGAGCAAAAATAAATGAACTAGAGACTGAAAAGACAGTAGAAGAGATCAATGAAACTAAGAGCTGGTTCTTTGAAAAGATAAAATTGATAGACCTTTTAGCCAGACTCACCAAGAAGAGAGAGGACTCAAATAAATAAAATCAGAAATTAAAGGGGAGATATTACAATTGATATCATACAAAATACAAAGGATCATGAGAGACTACTGTGAACAATTATATGCCAACAATTTGGACAACCTAGACCAATGGATAAATTCCTAGAAACATACAACCTACCAAGACTAAATCATGATGGAACAGAAAATCTGAACAGACTGATTACAGTTAAGGGGATTAAATCAGTAATCAGAAACCTCCCAACAAACAGAAGTCCAGAACCAAATGGATTCACTAGTAAATTTTTCCACATTCAAAGAAGAATACTAATTTTTCTCAAACTCTTCCAAAAAACAGAAGAGGAAGAAACTCTTCCAAATTCATTTCATGAGGCCAGCGTTACCCCAATACCAAAACCAGACAATATGCCACAAGAAAATTATAGGCCAATATCCCTAAGAACATAGATGCAAAAATCCTCAGCAAAATATTAGCAAACTGAGTTCAACAATACATTAAACGGATCATACACACTGATCAAGTGGGATTTATTCCAATGATACAAGAATGGTTCAACATCCACAAATCAGTCAATGTGATACTCATTAACAAAGTGAAGAATAAAAATCATATGATCATCTCAATAGATGCAGAAAAAGCATTTAACAAAATTCAACATCCATTTATGATAAAAAAAACTCTCAACAAAGCAGGCATGGAAGGAACATACCTCAGCATAATAAAAATTATATATGACAGGCCCACAGCTAACATCATACCCAATGGTGAAAAGCTGAAAACTTTTCCTTTAAGATCAGGAACAAAAGAAGGATGCCTACTGTCAGCACTTGTATTCAATATACTATTGGAAGTCCTACCCAGATCAACTAGGCAAAACAAAACAAAACAAAAAACAAACAAAAAAAACATAAATATTAGAAAGGTAGAAGGAAAATTGCCATATTTGCAAATGAAATGATATTTTACATAGAAAACCCTAAAGGAAACCCTAAAGTCCTTCATAAAACTATTAGAACTAATAAATGAATTCAGTAAAGTTGCAGGACACAAAATCAGTACCCAAAAAATCTGTTGTGATATACTATATACTAATATAGTATATTAGTTCATATACACTAATGAACTAATATATACAAATAATGAACTATCAGAAAAAAATTAAGGACACAATCCCATTTACAATTACTTTAAAAATAATAAAATCCTTTGGAATACATTTAACCAAAAAGGTGAAAGACCTATATATTGAAAACTACAAGACATAAATTAAAGAAATTGAAGAAGACACAAATAAATAAAAGGATATTTCATGCTCATGGATTGGAATAATTAATATTGCTTAAATGTCCATACTACCCAAAGCAAATACAGATTCATTGCAAACCCTATCAAAATTCCAGGGTCACATTTCACAGAAATAGAACAAAGAATCCTAAATTTTTATGGAACCATAAAAGACCTTCAAGAGCCAAAGCAATCTTGAGAAAGAAGAACAAAGTTGGAGGCACAATGCTCCCTGATTTCAAACTAAACTGCAAAGCTATAGTAATTAAAATAGTATGGGATTGGCATAAAAACAGACACATAGATCAATGGATCAGAATAGAGAGCCCAGAAAATAAACCCATCCATATATGATCAATTAATTTATAACAAGAGAACAAAGAATATGCAATGGGGAAAGGACAGTCTCTTGAATAATGGTACTGGGAAAATTGAACAGGCACATTCAAAAAAATGAAACTGAACTGCTACTTTCCACCCCACACAAAAATTAACTCAAAGTGGATTAAAGACTTGAATATGAGACCTGAAACTAAACTCCTAGAAGAAAACATACATGGTAAGCTCCTTGACATAGGTCTTGGAAATTACTTTTTAAATCTGTGCCAAAAGTAAAAGCAACAAAAGCAAAAATAAACAAGTAGGACTACATCAAACTAAAAGGCTTCCACGCAAAGGAAACTCTCAACAAAATGAAAAGGCAACCTACTGAATGGGAGAAAAATATTTGCAACCCATATATCTGATAAGGGACTAATATCCAAAATATATAAGGAACTCATACAACTCAATAGCAAAAAACATACAATCCAATTTAAAAATGGGCAGAAGATCTGAATAGACATTTTTCCAAAGAAGACATACAGCTGGTCACTACGTACATTAAAAAAAAAAAAAAAAAAAGCTCTACATCATCAGGGAAATGCAAATTAAAACCACAATGAGATATCACCTCACATCTGTTAGAATGGCTATTATCAAAAAGACTAGAAATAACAAGTGTTGGCAAGGATATGGAGAAAAGGGAAACCTTCTGCATGGTGGGAATGTAAACTGGAACAGCCACTGTGAAAAACAATAGGGAGGTTTGTCAAAAAATTTAAAAATAGAACGAGAACTACCATATGATTCAGCAATTCCACTTCTGTATACTTTTCTGAAGGAAACAAAAACACTAATTCGAAAAGATATATGTACCCCCATGTTTACTGCAGCATTATTTACAAAAGCCAAGATATGGCAACAACCTAAGTGTCCATCATTGGATGAAAGGATAAAGAAATTGTGATACCTATCTACCTATCTATCTATCTATCCATCTATTTATCCATACACTTACATATAGGGATATTATTTGGCCATAAAAAAAGAATGAAATCTTGCCATTTGGATGGACCTTGAAGGCATTATGCTAAGTGGAGTAAGTCAGACAAAGACAAATACTGTATGATCTCTCTTACATGTGGAATCTAAATACACACACACACACACACACACACACACACATACATATATTTTAAAACTAAGCTCATAGATACAGAGAACACATTGGTGGTTGCTACAGCCAGGGGGTTAGGGTTGGGAGAAATGGGTGAACTGTTTTTGTTTTTTGTTTAAATGAATTTAATTTTTAAAATACTAAGAAAATTTGAATAAACTATGAACAGTACTTAATAATAATGTATCAATATCAGTTCATTAATTTTAACAAATGGACCATGCTAGTGTAAGATGTTAGGGGAAATCATGGTGGTGAGAGAGAGTATTATGGGGACTCTTTACCATCGGCTCAATTCTTTTGTAAATCTAAAAACAAACAAACAAACAAACAATGGCCTATCTTTTATTAGGTGCCCATCACATTTTTCATGTTTAGAGGTATGCCATGAGCTCAGACCCAATTTATTCAAAGCCATTTTTTTTTTTTCTGGTTCCATGTTCATTACTTAACATAACCTCAATAAAATAGAGGCAGAAGGCTTAACGTGATGCATGTTGTTCTTACAGCTCAGCTAGTTCTAAAAGGCCTTAATAATCAAAATGTTTATTCAACTAGCTTATAAACCTGAAATTATAAGCAGAATTATTTTTTTAGATGTTAAAAGACAGTAGCCAAAAAACAAAGAGGGAGGGAAAAGGGAGTGGGGATATTAGAAAGGCATCTTGATGAACAGAGACACTCGATTGTCCAGTTGTTTTACTGAAGCAACAAATAACCTAGTCCCCAGGACTAACCTCAACATTAGAAACTACTATGTAACTTTAGGCAAATTATTTAATATCTGTTGGTTTCTATTTCTTACTCTGTAAAACAGGGGTAAATTTCAGACACCAACTGCTTTCTTTATCCCTACACTGGCTAGGATCTTTTAAAATGTATTCCCTGAGCCAAAACCTCACCCACATGCCATCAGTTATTTTCCCTCCTTTTTCCTGTCTCCTTTGCCTCTGCAGAGAAATAAAATTAGCAGTCAAAGTTAAACAAGCCCAGTGGGCAAGACAGTCTTCGGTTTAAGGAAAGGGATGGAGTAAGTTGTGTTGAAGTGCTCATTTGGCCCCAAAGATTCATTGTTGGGACACTACCTCCCACAACTAGATCCACTGGAATTTTTCTCAGGAAAATGGAGAACTGTTTTAAGATAGACATGCCCTTTAAGCTGGTCTCAAATCAAAATAAATTTAGGATATTCAAAAACACCCTACAGGATTTTCCCTGTGGAGCCTAAATAAATCACTGGCCAAATTTTCCAATTTATGCTCTGCTGCTAAATGGGACATTCTAAAAAAAAAAAAAAAAAAAAAATCATGTTTTAATTTCTACATCTGAAAAAGGAGTATAGGTAAAAGTCTTCATTTTATATTTTCACCCTTCTCTTTTCATGGTAGCAATTCATTTGCTTGACAGAATTTAAAAGAATGCTGTTTGGGAAAGACCACCCCTAGAGAAGAAAGTTGAAATAAAACCTAATTTTCTAAAAAACTTGAAAGTCTGCTAAAGACAACACTATATCCCCTGATTAGTGACTTTGTGGGTCTTTTTAAAAAATGTATGTTTTAATACATAATTACAGAGGCATCAGTAATATCCCCAAAATATATGCATATCAAATTTATAAAATCATGATTATTTTCACACCTAAAAGATATATTTCAGAGCTCCAAAGCTGTTAACACCCCTATTGCATTTAAAATATTATTAAATCTATAAAAACTCATAAATATAACATTTTTAGCAATTCATATACCAGGTAAATGAGAAGTTGTATTAGTTTGTACACTACACTGTATACATAGGCTGTCATTTCATACCATGAGGCATTTTTTAAAAAAATAAGAATACCAGAAATGCTCAGGAATCAGTTTTTGGATTTTATAAAGCACTGATGCATTGATTCTATTAATGTTTTTACTTGATTTTAAATGTGAATCAATTATTTTAAGACCAATAACAATGGCTATGGAGGCCATGAAATTGTTGTGTTCATGGCATGTCATACAAGGTAAGATGGAAATTTTCATTCAAATAGTCTGTTCCATCAAAGAGTTTCAACCTCAAATAAAAATATAAACAAAAGCTTGTTCACTTCAACTGACTTCCCTAAGGTTTATGCATAGTTAACACCAAACTTTACAAGACGTAAAAAAAAAAAATTACTGGACTGATTAAGTGTGGCAAAATGGTTTGTTCCCTATAAAGAAAATGAACTTAATTCCCACAAAGTTTAATTAGCATTTAGTAGCTGGTACTTACAAAATTGAGGGACAGCCTGATTCTGCAGGTTAACTGTAAAGCAGAGTTAGAAATTGCATATACTGGGGGTTAAGAGCACTAACTTTGATGTCAAAGTTAGATTGAATCACAGTTCAATCCCAGTTCTGCCATTTAGTAGATTTGCAATCTTGGGTAAGTCACGTACCCATTCCAAACCTGACTTTCTTAATCTGTAAACTGGGGTAAAAAATACCTCACAGCAAATGCATGGGGGTTAAAAGAGATCCTGTAGAAAACATTTTTTAATAGTTCAATAATTACAATTATTATTGATAGTTAAACCCCTTCTTACCCTTTAGAAAACTTGAATTCTACCTCCAGTTAAAAATTATTTCTTAATGGAAGGATAAGAAAAAATTTCAATTACTTTTACATAGTGTAAGCAATACTTATTATACCATATCAGTAAAGCACTTTGTGGCCCTCAAAGCTAAACATTATCACTTAACATAATAGAAACCTGGTAAAGATTTACTGGATTAGGGAAAAAATAATACGATATAGTAGAAAGAGTACAGGCTATGAATCCTGGCATTGACACTTAACAGGTATGTGAACCTGGCAGTTTATAAGCTTCAGGGTTTTTGCCTGTAACATAGGCAGAAAATAGAGTATACAACAGAGTTATAAAGATTAAATTAAGCAATTTATGTGAAAGGTGCTCAGTAACTTCTCTTTTCCTTAATTTTGGTGTTACACGGTGAGAGTGGTAATTGCTGTTTTTCAAGCCTAAACTTTTCTTACATAGCTGTACCAACTTACCCTTCTATGTAAAGTGAGATTATGTTTAGTGAAGGAATAATGTGAATGATGAGAATGAATTCAGGTGCAACAGTAAATATATTTTAACAATATACCCTAAAAACAAGAGCAATGAATCTCAAACCTTGCAATATTATTAGAATCTATGAAGTAGTTTTTGTAAAATACAGATGCCTGAATATCAATGATTCTGATTTAGGATATCTGGGAGTTGAACCTAGAAATCTGTGCATTTAAATATCCCCTAGCTCAATATGATGTATAATAGCAAAGGCAAGTAGTGTTTTCTAACATGTGTGGACCAGCTGAAATCCAGGATGGAACCCTATTAGGGATGGAGCTCTAAAATCTGAATTGTAACAAACACCCATGGTAATTCTTAAGTACACTAAAGTTTAAGAACCACTGGATTAGAGTCCAATACTACAATACCAAAAAGGTTTATAAAATTTTTTCATCATATTTGGTTATTTAAAATTTTTACCTTCTATTTTAAGAAATATCACTCTCAAAAACGAACATACCAGTGCTTCCCTGGTGGCGCAGTGGTTGAGAATCTGCCTGCCAATGCAGGGGACACGGGTTCCAGCCCTGGTCTGGGAAGATCCCACATGCCGCGGAGCAACTAGGCCCGTGAGCCACAACTACTGAGCCTGCGCGTCTGGAGCCTGTGCTCCGCAACAAGAGAGGCCGCGATAGTGAGAGGCCCGCGCACCGCGATGAAGAGTGGCCCCTGCTTGCCGCAACTAGAGAA
Organism: Eschrichtius robustus; assembly: GCF_028021215.1. Classification (NCBI taxonomy): domain Eukaryota; kingdom Metazoa; phylum Chordata; class Mammalia; order Artiodactyla; family Eschrichtiidae; genus Eschrichtius; species Eschrichtius robustus. The sequence continues at coordinate 85,343,491 of NC_090829.1, read as the reverse complement.
AGCCCTAGCACAGAAACGAAGACCCAACACAGCCAAAAATAAAAATAAATAAATTATTTAATGAATTAATTTTTTAAAAAAATGAACATACTAAAGGATATATTGTACAGCACAGGGAAACATAGCCATTGTTTTGCAATAACTTTAAATGCAGTATAATCTATAAAAATAGTGAATCACTATGTTGGATACCTGAAACTAATATAGTATCATAAATCAACTTCAGTTAAAAAAATGAACATATGAATGATGCATAAAAAATTTATCTAAAGGAAACACTAATTTTAGGCTCATAAGCATTATCATTATTATTGTTATTGTTATTATTATTATTACAGGTTTTGTAATCAAAACTTAGAAAACTGGGTAAACATATCACTGAAAAGCCTACACCACTGAGAAACTCTCCAACTAAGAAATGCTAGGAATTTCAGTGTTCTTCAAATTTGTGTGTTTTGCTTTGGTTTAGGTTTCTATTACCCATTCCTTCTTTAATTAGAGCAGTAAAAATAAATAAATAAATAAACGTTCTTAAACTGGTATAGTGCTTTACTATTTATAAAGAAATTCCATACACATTGTAATTTAATCTTCACAATAACCCTGTGAGGTAGACAGGAAGGGTAACATTTATTATCACCTTTCTGCAAATAAGAAAACCAAGCTTAACCAGCCTAAGCAACTTGCCCAAAGTCATACAGTTTGCTATTTAAGGTAATATATGAACTGAAAACCCCAGATGTAAATTCCATGCAAAAATTCTGAAATTTAAAACTAAGCACTCATTTTTAAGTGTTATAAAAAAATTTTAAATAGCATAAAAGAGTCTCTAAATTGCAAGTAGTTTGTAGTCCTATACCGAAGCATAGTTCATTGTGGTATTTAAATTTATTGTAATTTATTTATTTTATATTTAAAGGTTAGAAGGAAAGTGGAGCTCAATTAGCCAAAATCAAGCAAAAATATTGACAAAAAATTGGACTGTCCATCAGTTATAATACTATTTACACTGCCCATTTGCAGTTCTGCCCTGTATAAGAAAAGCCCTTGTGTCTCAGTTTCCTCTTCTAAAACATGAAATAGCAAACAGTACTTTCAAAGGCTAGCAATTTAATTTTCAGCAATCATGGCACGTTAAAAACTGTTAAACCAAATATACAACTAGAGTAACACTAGTATGTGTCTAATCCCTATTAAAAACCCTGAATAAAAAGTACCTTAAAATCAAGTAGTCCAGTCTGCTCATTTTATACATGGGAAACAAACCGAGAAAAGTTAAGCATCTTACCCAGGATAACACAGCAAATTTGCTGTAAAGGTAGAACTAGAGATTAACTGTCTTTACCCCAAAGTCAACTACAATATACACTCGTGAAAAGGCAGTATTGTTTTCAAAATCAAAAAGAGAAACAATCATTTTTAATGTGAGAGAAAGTAAATTTATAAAGGGATGTTTGGAAAGTAGGTGGTATCAGAAGGTATTTTTCCAAAGAGAAAAAGCTCTAAAATTATTTAAAATTTTAAAAATAAACAATAAAAATAAAACAAATAAGTTATAAACAAGCCAGACATAATCATTTATTCAGACCTTAAACATCTGAGTGCCTCTGGGCTGAATGCCAAAGAAAGTTCTAGATGCAGAAGGATGAATAAGACACAAACACTATCCTGGAGGAACTCATGGTTTAGTTGAAAGATATGCTTACAGACAATGGCAGTACAATGTGAAAAGTGCTGTTACCAAGGTATGCCTATAAAAGTTGTTCTGCGAATGTGCTGGAAGGATCACCTCACTGTCTGAAATGATTGGGCTGGGGCTTTACAAGTGGTAAGAATTAGGTGAACATCTCCAACAACCCCTGCCTTCCTCATCCCCCTCTCTAAATTGAATGCATCCCTGTTTGTGCCTGGAATTTTTAAAGTATTTTTAATATACACTGGAATGAGAGAAGGGGTAAAGTGAACACATCCTAACTTCTCTTTGGGTAGTAAGAATTGCCAAATACACTAAAACATAGATTTTCGTGCAGCTACTGCAAAATCAGAGCTTGAAACAATCTGCCCAATTTTTGCAAATATCCTGTTCTTTCCTTTTCACTGTCATGCATCAGATACTCTCACAGCAATAGGGACACAAGGTGGCACTGTCGTGCTGACATTCATTTCAGGACCCTTTCAAAATGGACAAATTGGAAAGAGGCAAGAGGCCCTACTGCGACAACTAAAACCAGAGTTGTAATACTGGCCTTCTCCTAGGTCTACCAGCATTAATAGTGGCCAAAGAAGGAGCAAATCATTTTGCATTTCACGACTATCACATCATGCCTGTATAGAAGAGAACATATTCTCTGATGGTTTCTGCAAAATGTCATGTGTGTGTTCACAGACTCATCCAAACACATATAGCACAGCTTTGCCAATAGAAAGTTGGAAGTGAGCTGTTTACTATGGGCAAGGCCATGGGCATGGACCACCTCTCCACCTAGTGGCCAGTGGGGAGGAATGGAGCCTTAGTAACCATGTTGTGCTTCATTCAGTTAAAGTAGCCCTTTTTATTGGAGTATAGTTGATTTACAATGTTGTGTTACTTTCTGCTGTACAGCAAGGTGAATCAGTTATACATATACATATATCCACTCTTTTTCAGATTCTTTTCCCATATTATCCTTTTTCTAAATTTTTTTTCTCTGGCTGCACAGCGTGGCATGTAGGATCTTAGTTCCCCGACCAGGGATTGAACTGGCACCCCCTGAAGAGGAATCATGGAGTCTTAACCACTGGACCGCCAAGGAAGCCCTGTGCATTATTTTATTTTATTATTATTTTTTTTATAGGTCTTTATTCTATAAAATATTGAATCATTATGTTGTACACCTGAAACAATTGATAATATAATATTGTAAGTTAACTAAACTTAAATTTAAAAAAAAGTGTTCAAAAAAATAAATAATGCACAGATTAAAAAAAAAAAAAAGTAGCCCTTTTATCAAACCACCAATAGGCAATTATGTCACTTTGTCTGACAAATGACAACTTTTGGTTTATTGCATTCATTGAATTATTAAATAGACCCAATAATATACTGTGATATATACTGAGGACAACAACAACCAAAAAATTAAAGCACGTGTGTGGTCTCTCAGATCACCTAAATTCCCTTTATTCTTCCATCAATACCAACCTAAACTTTTCTCCATACATTTGTGATTTATAGGTAGAAAATGCAAACAGAATTACATATATATATAGCTATTTATAATAAAAGCACACAATCTTTAAGATAAAAGAAAATCTAAAAAAGAGATTTTCCCTTCATTTTACAGGCAAGGAAACTGAGGAACAGAGAGATTATGATTTATTCGAAGTCATATAGTCAGTTAGGACTAGGCCTCCAAATTTAACCACTTTAAATCCTTTTTGGCATTAGTTAATGCCTCCTGTTCTCCAAGGCATTGTTTTTTGTTTGGTTGGTTGGCTGGTTGGTTTGGTTTGGTTTGTTTACCACACCATAGGGTTTCTCTCAACATACTAGGAAAAAAATTAGTTTCTAAAACTTTCATTCATGTATTTTCATGCTAAGTTGATAGGATTGTTTATAAGTCCTAGCACATCTTTATATTCATGGGTATATTCTGAGCCTATTATAAGAACATGCTCTTTTTTAAACTAAGGAATTATTCACATTCATTTAACATTTAAAAAGCAAAGCAGCAAGTGGGCAGGGAATGGAATAGAACGTGCGGTCAAAACCACTATACAAAAATGGTTTCAGAAAGCCACTCTAAAAAGAAATCTGAATCCTTTCAGACTGATAGGAAGTTTAGAGTTGTTTTTGTTTTGTTTCATATAAAAAGTATTTAACATTTTATTTTAAGAGAGGAAACACACACGCACATGCATACACACACACAGACAAACTTTTCAGTCGATCATTTCATCCATTTTAATTAAAATCATGATGCTGTTCTGTGGCATGCCTTGGGAATGCTTTGCTGGGAAGGCTTCTTATCAAAACAAATGAAAGCTGTCCACCAACTATGAAAATCTGCTCACAACTCCAAACCCAAGGCTTAAAAGGAAAAAGGTATGAAGAAAACCTGGCAGTGAATGTATTAGAAATGTGATTCGTTATGATCTTATGATCTTCCTTGGCAGTACCACTGGATTCTGTCTTGGAGTGGAGGGAGAATTTAGGTAGATCTGTTTTAAACAGTCATAGGCAGAAGAGAATGCTGTGTCCAACAGATTAGATGGCTTTTATTGAGGGTTGGGGAGAAAGTCTTTTTCTTTCATTAGACTTACACATTTAGAAGCTTCAAAAGCCCCCACTCTCTCCACCCTCAGCTTTACTTATATTCTTATCTCCATTTGCTTCTTAATCATCTCTATTCTCCTCCCATCTAGAGACAAGGTGAAGGGATAAAGATTTTTGTTGATTTGAGGAACTAGAAAAAGTAAGAACTATTCCAACTCTTCTTGCCCAATCTGGGGTGATAAGTGCAAACAGCCAAGAAGATGGAAATATTAGTAAATATGTTCAAACCCAAAGTACATTTACTGGGCCAAAAAGAATTTTAGTATGTCCAGTTTTTAAAAACAACAATAACAAAAATAACAACAAACCCAACAGTATAAAGCCACCCCTTAGACTATATTACCTAGTTCCTATTTAAACAATAAAAGAGAGGACCATATTCTCACTGTTTAAATGTCTTGGTGTCTAAATAAGGGGGGTTTGTTTGTTTTTAATAATAACCATACAGTTTTTATATACATACATACTATCTACCAGAAAAACTACATAGCCTAGGACATTCATAGTTTTCTGCTAGTAATAGATTTTGTTTTGTTTTTTTTTTTTTACTAAGTTTTAATTTGGTACCTGAGCAAACTGACAATATTACTTTAATTTTCTCCTACTTGCATTTCATTTACTGGAAAGAAGCTCATACTATAAAAGGAATTTGCCAACAACAAATCATAATTTGATTACAACAGTAATTCACAGAACATTTCTGAAAGGAAAGGAAAAAATAGCAAATATCCAGGCTCATTTAGTAAAAAACTAAAGCCTTCTAAACATTAGAGAGAATTAAATTTTAAATAATTTAAATTCAAATACGGTTTAAAAAAAAGTTTAGATGACAAATTTCTAAAAAACAAAATAATACTATTATGTATAAGATTAATAATTATTATCATTTTTAGTTTCAATTTATTGGACATCTTTTTAATTTCCAAAATCCCCAAGCTCCATTAAATAGTTTTATATTTGTTGAACGCAAATCCTTACATTAGTTATTTAATATGAAAAGCTTTCAAATAAATTCTTAACGTTTTAAATGCATAATGTGTAATATGTATGTTAAATTCATCATACCTCATGACAGAATTATGCAGTGGCAAAATTACTTTTACTATCAAGAAGATAAACACATTATGCTATAATTACCACCTTCCCCATCAAAGTTTCAAAGGTTAAGATTTAATATTCAGAAATTAGTAATAATATCTGCAGTTTCCATCTGGTAACTAGATGGATCAATGAATTCAGCCCTTGCTCCTATATCAGTATACTCACTTGGAAGTCAGCAACTAACTTTCCCAAAGTTAAAGCAGTTATGTAAGGGTTGCTTTGGTTAACTGAACTACAGAACACCCCGAGCTGAAGTTTCAATTGAGTGTCAAAAGATTCCAGAAAGGCAAGGTCCACGTCCTCAAGCTGATTACTTTCAAGTTAACTGTAGAATCACAAAAAGGCTTGATCCTGGAGTAGAAGAGAGGTTATGAAGCCAAAGTCAAGCATAATTTTTCCACAGTTTAGTGCAGAAATAGCAGGCCACTTATTCATTATTACAGTTGAACAGCTAGAGTGGCAGAAAAGCCCTTTTTTCTTATAGTCCCTTGAATGTTGTTTCCAACATCTGCTGTAGTGGTTACAGATACACGATAGTAATAATAGATGGTATTATTTCTTCCCACAGTCTCAAAAGATTGCCTATGTTGAAATTAGAAGTAATAGAGCTCAAGGAATATATTTTGATACATTAAACATAATTGGCATCAATGTTATTTGATGATTAAATGTATAATACCTATGTTACAGAAAAACATATGAATTCAGGCTTTCTCTAGAAATTCTAGGATATAGATATTGCCCTTGGGTTTTTGGTAAAGAATTAAAAGGATTTTGTTAGTTATTTGGCATTGCTATAATCCCTGAGGATTCTGCAAAATGCTAGAAATTACTTAAGCAATGGAAATGCATGAAACATAGGTTTTCAAGAAAATTGCAAATTTCTGGTTTTGCCAAATAACCTAGGAATTGTATATCTGATCTGAAAGTTTGGAGCAAAGAAATCAAATGGCCAATGCTGACTGTAGTAACACTGTAAATAATACCTAGTGATTCCATAAGCTAACCAAAATGGCTTATACAACATGAAAAAAAATCATATAAAAGGGTTGATTTCTAATTTAAGAATAACTTTTGCATGTACACATTTGTTCAACTGCTAGTGTTTATTGTTCTTGATGTAGGGTGAACTATTACTATGTAAGCAATGTATGATTTCTATGTGCTTGCGATAGTCACATGGCCATGTAAATGGAAATATTTAGGTTTTTTTTCAGCGCTATGCAACTTTTCATGCTTATTAGATTTTCACTGGCTACGGACCTTAGGATGAACATACTAGTTTATTCTTTTGTAAAAGTTTAATAAAGTGTATTTTCCATTGAAAAATGTAGTTTGTTAAAATATAGTTCTAAAGTGGCCTCCAAGACAAGTCAGCTCTAATATCCATTATCAACTTTTAGACCTAAAGAAGGCACCCTTGGGACTGAAAAAGGCTGGAACTAGTGGCATTCAAAGAATGTCAGCATCAGTCCTTCCTTTGCCAGCAAGGGTCACTAGTTAGCCGTCAGCCAGATGCTGCTTCCACACACCTTGCAAGACCCTAGGGCAACGCATTTGCTCAGGGTTCGAACTTGGCTCCTATGTGGCAGCATGACTAGCTGCTACTCAAGCTTGGGCAAGTTCATGAACACATCCACTGATAATTTCTATATTTATAGAAAGCCAGAACATGTGTAGATAATCACACAATTGGATATTTATAAAGTGCCAGATTTTATGAATACGGGAATTTGTTAATTAGCACAAGGACTAATCATTAAAATTCAAAAATAGATAAATAAACAGGAATACCATTTATTTATTCACATTTCAGGGGAAAGTATGCAGCTGCTATCCTTTTGATGAATGTAGGCTTCTGGAGAAAAATATGAAGAAGGAAACTATCCGCAAGTTTTGAAATCTTAATGAGTAAAATCCAAGAAATTACTATATAGTCTTTACATTAAAAATAATCATAGTGATTTTCCCCTTAAAGAAAAAAAGTTTAAACCAGCATGTGCTTAGCATTTGAATTACACTGTCTTGCATTCCACTGTTTTGGTCCTTTTCAAGGAGCCATAGATGATTTTCATCGGATAGGAGTTTAAAAGTACACACACATCACTCAGTACCAAATTGTTTTAGCTACAGGGCATGGCAAAGCATGAAATAACTGCTTTAGAGCACTTCCTCATGTGGGTGTGTTAGATAACTGTCTGCTCCAACATTAAAATGAAACACACTGTGACCTGACCAAGACTCCAGGGCTTTCAATAGGCAGATTTCATGTGCTGATAGGAAAAGCCCACCATAACCAGCAAGGCTGGTTAATGAATTCTTCTGGCACTCTATAGCCCTCCTGTGATGCACGCCTTTCAGCTTTCCAAATCCCTATATAGCAGAATACTCTGGTTTTGAGTTTACTTATGCACATTTTATAATGTCCTGCTGTATTTAGATTGTGACAGTCCCTCCCAGAAAAGGCTAAGATTATTTTTCATACTAAAAATATTTTAAATCTACTGAAGGCTAAGAATTATAATGCAAAAGAAAACATACACACATTCTAAAAATCAAGCCAACCATAAAAATGACTAAATGTTTACTCTTTTATTCTTTCTAGAAGGTTAAAGGAAATTTTCATCTTCTCTTAAAAACCTCTCTGTTTTTTGTTTGCTTCTAATTAACATAAACATGCTTAACATGAAATTTTAAGATGTCATATCCACAAGGAATCTGTGATTTTTTTATCCACACATGTAGGAGAATATGTACATAAACATACATACATGCACACAGATATCTCCTTACATACATGTGTACAGAAAAAAAAATTATTGGTCAAGAGATATATTAAAGATTTCTTTTGAAAAAAGGGTAGAATTTTAGGTAGTTCTCATAATATTAATATAGAAAATGACAGGTGCATGAGACATGCACAGTTTTGACATATTAGTTTTAAAACAAATGTTTGGGTCAAAGAGTATGAAATGGAGAAAATCACATTTGAAACACCATATATTGCATACCATATGAACATACACTTTCAACAGATTCCCCCCACAGTTCCCCTTTAGACCTTCAGGGTTAAAAAAATCCCTGACAGGCCCTGACTGAGTATACTTAGCATCTGTACTACTCTTGGTCAAAGCTGGCCTTCCAGTTTAGGTAATATAAGCAAATTAAAAGTTTAGGTAATATAAGCAAATTAAAAGTCTGAATAAATTTTTTAAAAGAAAGGAAAAAAAGACTTTTAGCAGCAAAAGTTCACCACCTTCTTGGAATAATGGATTTTTAATAAACATTTTACTAGGCTTGAACCTTGAGAATGTGTTTGGGAATCTGCTCTGGCGTCCCAGGTGGGTTAAGAATATTGCTTTATGGACTTCTTTGTGTTGTCAGAGAGGCCTAATGGAATTTAAAAAAAAGAAAGAAAGAAAAAAAAGAAAGTCTGCCACTTCTATTAAATAAATAATTTATTATGAAAAAGGTGATTGTTATTATCAAAGATCTCTATAGATTAGCATCCATTTTCTATCACTGCTTAATGTGTATGCTGAAAACATTTGCGTATCTTACCACCTGACTTAATTTTTATCAAAGGAACAACAGTTTTACTTTTGGACAAATCCAAATAAAACTCCACTAAGGAGACCATTTCAAATGGACCTATTTAACTACTTCTTTGAATTTTGAAGAACACTGTTCTGGGAAAACTCTTCAACAATGTCACCTAGTTGTGAATGCAACTTTTCCCACCATAAAAAAGAAAAATAAATAATAAAGGAAAAAGAAAGCACCTCAAAACTATGTTTGAAATAACAAGTGCATTATTTATAGTTCTCGAAATGTTAAATGAATACTTACAGTTGTTGCATAAGATGGCCTGATACACTTCATAGCTTCCACTTTGTAAAAAGACGGCCAGCCCCCCACTTCTCCCTCCCCAAGCATAAATAAACAGTAACATACTGAAAGGAAACTGTCCTAGGATAAAAACTGCTTGTTAAGAAAGTTTGCAATCTTACTAACCACAGTGATATCCCTACAAATGTAAAAGTCCATCTGCAAAATACAAGTTACAAAACAGAGTAGCTTATTCCTTTCAGAATACCCCCCACATGTAGTATAGAAGAGTATGTAATAATAAAAATAATTACTAGATTTATACCCACCCTCAGTGACAACCCCTCACCTTATGGCCAATGCCATCCAAAAAACATACTGGCAAAAAGTATTCAACCTGCTTCGAGGATTTAAACTGTAAATATGGACTTTAAACTTCAATGTAAAACAAAGAACAAGAGTCTCACTTTAGTAATACCCAGGCTGTCACTGCAGCTAAAACTCATTGGCACATTACTAACAAAACCCAGTTAGCAATAAATAAGGACAACATGATATATAGACAGACAGATGGAACTGCATAAACAGACAAGAAAAGCAAAGAGACTGACAAACATACGAGGGGTCTGTTTTAAAAGAGTGAAAGATACTGATTTATTTGGGACTTTAGTAAGAAAAATAGGTTTGTTTGTAATTATTTTAAAAGTAATTAAACTAAATTACAAGGGCACACCCTTAAATAAGTCGGAAGAAAATTAGTAGAGGATAGGCCTCCTATAGATGTTCTAAATTTTAAGCTAGCAATACCTCTGTCAAACTTAAATCTAGAAATTAAAATTCAAGGGAGAAAGAATAAAAGCACTGGGGGCTAAAGGAGATGATAGGTAGAGGGGGGATTGAGGAAGCAGGATTTTTTTTTTGAAAGTTGTCTGCCCTACCTTCTTCCCCAGCGCTGAGTTTCTCTTCTCATAATCGGTGTCTCCCTGGAAGTACAGTGTGAGTGGTAATGACTGCCTGCCTCCCTAATGAGTCCATTTTCCTGCTCTTGATGTTGTGTATATACACACACTGCAACCTACCTTACAAACCACAGAGACGGGAAGAGAGAGAGAGAGCAAGGCAGGGGGTGGGGGGCAGAGAGGGAGAGAGAGACAGAGACAGAGCAAGCGAGTGAGAGAGAGAGAGAGAGAGAGAGAGAGAAGAGGAGAGAGAGAGAGAAAGAAAAACAGAAAGAAACAGAGAGAGAAAGGCACAGACAAAGCCCTCCTACCAGACAGCAGACAGCCTTCCTTCCCCTATCCAGCAAAATGCAACTCGTCTAATGCAGCAACAGGTTCAGTATTGCCAGACTAACAGAGTGAAAAAGGTATATTCTCTATATCATTACTGCTTGCAAATAAACAGTTTAAGAGCAGCTGGCTCCACCTTCTTTATTTATGCTCCATTATGAGGAATGTATTGTTTCAGTTCTGGCACACAGTACATGTAATTATCATAAATACATTTTTTGCATATTAGCAGGAAATAGTGAAATACATAGCTTATTTGTGCAATCTTTTAAATTTATTTTTTTTAATGTGAAAAGAGTGTCAACAAATCTGCTCTGACAAAAGCCTAGTAATGATTTTAAAGTCAGAGCAGTCTTAAAGGAGGCTCTGAAAAAAACAGACTCCATACAATAGGAAAACTGATCTCAGACAAAACTGATAACTGCAAAGAAGAAATCATTGCTCAGTAAATAAATCAAGACCATAAGCAACATTGCAGACAAAAGCAGAATTAAGTTTAATTAAGTAACTAATAGATTGGTACTCTAGAAGAAGGCAGATTGGTTTCTTATTTGAAGCATCTCTCTGTAAAAAAACACCACAATGCAATGTACTCTGTGTGAACAGGTGCAATGCATATAGTACATAGTACAACAATAGAAATAAATCCCACAAGGAGCTTCCATCACAAGCAGGACAAGATTTCATAGAATATGGATCTGAAACCACAGCAGAACTCCCTTGTTCTTTTATTAGGAGGAAAAAATAAAAATAATCAATGCTTCCTTAAAAGAAAAAAAAAACAAAAACTGTTTTTCTTTGTCTAATGCCTCTAACCGTTTTTTTGTCTACATGCTAGAACCAAAATAATGCTGATATTGCACTCCTTACCCCATCACGTGTTTCCCCACCCCTTCCCCCATGCCTTTTCTTATTTCATAAGTGATACATTTGCAGCTATGGAATTACAAAGATCAGAAAACAGAACTAGTTTCAAGCCCTTCTCCTTGTCCCCCAATTTTTTTAAAATAGACTCTGCCTGTCTACCTAGACAGCCACCTTCCTTAAAATATTTCTATACAGTTTGGTTGTGTGTCATTTAGATGGGACTTAGAAACATTACAATACAGGTTAAATATTCTAAAGAAAATTTACATAAAAATGAAAAAATGACTGATTCTGACCCTTTCAAACCCTGCATTTGGGCACCAATAATTAAGTACATTCATTGTAAAATCATCCTTTTTACATGGTTTAGTGTTTCACCATGCTTCAAAAATTAGGATGTGTTCCTTTGCATAAACAAAACTACTTCAGTATATACGTATCAATTCCTTTGTTTAAAAGTCAGTTTTCAATTAATAAAATGAATAACTTAATTACTTCAATATACAACTTACAGATTAACTCTATCTTCATCTGATTCACAAAAATCTTTTAGAATGTCAGTTAAATCTTGGGTCATGTTCAGAACCGAGATCAATATTGTTTTAGCTATTATAAGAGTAAATAACCCATAGCACAGAAATTAAAACGTGATGTCTGGCCACACATGCACACTGTCCTAGGAAAATTCTAGCAAGAAACCAAGACTCCAGACCCTCCACTCTCACTGTAAACCACCAGTTCTAATTCTCTGGTACTGCAGTAGTGTTATACCCCTCTCAAGGGTGGCTGCTTAATAAAGAGGGGGCAGACACACGTGAAAGGGGAGGTTACAGCCCCCCACTTTTGGTCACATGTCTTGAGAAAAACCTTTCTAAGACTCACTTAGTGTGCCTAAGGTACCAGCATGCATCTCACCCCTTACTGCTCAGTCAGGCAGTTCTGTTTTTCTACTATTGCCCTATTGTTTCTCTGAAGCTTTGTTCAAATGTATGAAGAAAAATGCCACTTAAAAAAGCACACAAGCTGCACAGTTTGACAGACTGATTTGAATTATATATTAGTATGTCCTGACTTTTTAAAATAGGGTTCTAGGTATTTTTGTTTTGTCTAGTTTGCTTTAACACAAGGAGAATAAGAAGACAGTATTTGATTTCTACCAGCAGGAGTCAAAAGGAATGTAAAGGACCATGAGGGCTATTCACCTTTTCTAAAGAAAAACCAGTTAGTTGAATTTAAAAAAGAAAAACAAATATTTTGGCTTAGTGAAAAATGCACAACATCTCAACACTTTCTCTGTATCTGCATACTTTACTAGATTCCAAGCACAGTAAGTGACATATTCTTAGTACTTTCTGGAGTTCAAGATACACTTTCCCTGCTAGAACTCGAGATCCACGTATTAAATTAACCATAGCACCACATGAAGCAATAATCCTAACTGACTATCAGACTCTGAAGTTATAAAGTTATTAAATTAAATTGTTTCATATGTTGATATGCCATGGGGCAATTTCATCCTGTAGCAACATCCTAAAGTTGGAGTTAAGAACTGGTTTTGGTCCTACTGTCACCATGTGTAGTTTGTGTAACCTGGGCAAGTCATGTAGCCATCCTCAGCTTCATATAATAAATTAAATTAAATTTGAAAGGAAGGAATTGAACTGGTTAACATAATAATGATTATGATAGCTAATGCTTAAGTCCTACTATGTGCCAGGAACTCCTCTAAGTATTTCCCATTTATTAACTCATTAAATCCTAATAATGACTCTGTGAGGTAGGGATTGTTTTTAGTTTCATTTTCCCAGTGAAGAAACAGAGAGGTTAAGTGATTTGCCCAAGATCACACAGCACAGCAGTAATGAGATTTGAATCCAGCCTGTCTGGTTTAGAGATCATGTGCTTAATCCCTACACCATATTGTCTCCCAATATCTAATTCTAGCTCAGGCCTCATCTAGGCATAAGAATCTGCGCTTATGAGTCAAATCCAATACATCCTGATGATTCCTCCTAACTTGTTTACTAATATAGCAAATTTGCTCTTCTAATTTACACCCAGAACTCTCAATACATTTGGTTTAAGAGTCTATTTAAAAGTTTACATAATCCATTCAATCGCCTGTTTCCAAATGTCCATAAATATGTGCAACCATTTGCTTGAAGTGGAAAATAACTTGTAACCAATAAGGCTATCAATTCATAAAGCCTATTTGCACTATATGTAGTTCCCATACATTAGTCTCCTGAATACCCTGTGTTTAAAAAAGAAAAACAAAAAAACAAAAAAACTACACAGTTCTTAACGGTTCCCTAGTTCAAGTATCAAATACAAATGCAAGTAATTATTTAAAGAACAAAATAAATAATAAATAAAATACAATTTTAAAAATTCTTGTTTTCCATAGCCTGAGAAAGGCATGGAAAAAAACAAGGATTTAATTATAAATGATTTGTAAGAGATGCTGAATAATATCATCCTATGATTTTTACGCAGTTGGTTTTAACGTTAAATTATTTAGAGATATATTCTCAAGACTTTTATACTAATGTCTCATTCTGCGAGAAAATTTATCTGCTCTGATCTTTGTGCATTAATTAAACATGTATTTTGTGCCCACTATGTGCCATACACTATACTTGAGGGTGAAAAGTGAAAATAAAACATATGGTGTAGTTTCTGCTTGTGAAGACTTCACAGGCTGGGGGGGGAAAGGCATGCGAACAATATTAGCCCAAGCAAATAATCTTGCCACTATTTAATGTAATATCCCATGTAATGCAGTGCCTTAAACTTCCTGTACTTCCATCAAAAAGCTAAAAATGAAATTAAACAAAATAAATATAAATACCTAAATTTAAAATGTGGCTTATGAAAGATGTGTGTGCCTGTGTGTGTGTGTGTAGCAGGAGGAGGTACTGGGGTTAGATTGGAGATAGTTTTTTCTCTAACAGTGTGGTTTATAGACCCATTGAGTTAATTTTGTCCATTGTCCCCCAGGTGCCTAGTAAAGTGTCTTCTACAAGTACACAGCACATGTACTTCTTAAATGATTGTGGAAATCCGTGATACCTATTGCCCTGGAGCATAAAATTTCATTAATTTTAGGGTTACAATGTACTCTGATCAGAGACTGTTGACTTGGCAAATGAATACTTCCACATGTACGTGAAGGGTGATACTTCTTTAATTTTGAAAAGAAAGTCAACTAAATTCAAAACCATTTACCCCTATCCCAAGTATACTTTTGCCAAGTCCATTCTCAGGCATCATTAATGTTTTTATATTACGTGAGGTTAAACAGGAAAAAATGTTGGGACAGTTTAAGATTGTTCACAAGAACATTCCCAAAAGATACTTTTATTGCACAGATTAAAAAGAAAAAGAAGGGGGAGGAGTGAAAATAAGAGTCATGTTGCAATGATGGACAGAACAAGACTTTTAGCCCTAGTACGTGGGTAGAAAAGCAAAGTCTGGATTAGTGGGTCAAAATGAGTAAGTGTCACTAAGTACTGAGGCCACCATCATAAAGTCAATTCTATCTGGCCTAATTAGATAATGACCCTTAATCCTTAATCTTGGTCATCTGTCTTAAAATTGTATCTCATCAGTACCAAGAAAAAACAGAAGAGATTATAGATAAATCATAGTTTACTAGTGGTAGGTCAGTAGTATGACCCTTATATGGGAAGAGATGCATATCTAATGTCAATTCTAGTCAACAAATATTTAATTTTAAAACAAAAACAAAGCGTTCCATGTAAACTACATCACTGGGAGTACCTTTATTATACACTTTGCAGTGCTGTAGACATCTATCCTTTAATATACCTCCCTTCTCCACCAGACTGAAGGAACCTCCTAGAACAGAGGTTCTACTTATTAAGTTTTGTCAGCCTAACACCTTGCAGAACACCTGGAATATGGGTGAAGCTCAATAAAGTGTTCTTGAATGAATGAATAAACAAATGAATGAATGATTGAACAAATGAACAAACAAAGCAATATATGGGATTTATAAAACTTGGCTAATTAAAAACTTTCATAAATTTGAGTTGCAAGGATGATATAAACAACCTATAGATAGTATTTTAACACATTAAATCACATATAGAACGTATTCTTACTTTAAGATCTTGGGGAAAAAAGATCTTGGAAAAAACAAAAATGGTTACAGTAGACAAAAAAAGTAATACTCTTCAACTTTTCTGTGTCTGAAAATTTTCATAATAAAATGTTGAATAAAAAAGGTATTGTCCTATAGCTAGCAGAATTTTAACTCATCTCTGAGAAAAAAACTCAGCTTCCCTTTACATTTTGTTCATCCATTTTTTCTTTCACATCTACAACATAAGTGTTCAAGTATAAGTCTGAAATTGGCCTTAGAGTGCCTCATAGGAATAGAACCATATCCTTTGAGAAAAATACCTTTTAAGCTGGTTAGGGTCAAAGAGTGGGACCTGAATAATTCTTCTTGTGTGTTTAAAGTGTGCTGCAAAAGAAATTATTAATAATTTGAAGGTAGGGGAGCATAGAAATGAGATGAGAGGAGGAAGAGAGGAGAATGACAGGAAAGAGGGGGGCAGTGAGAAATTCCCCAATGTCAAGGTGGCCACAGATTTTTTTAAAAAGAGTGACACCTAATATTAAATTCTAAGAGGTTTGCATTTTTTGCGATGCAAATATTCTTCTTCTCTCCAAACCTGGAAAGCTTGGTATATTCTACAACCCCATTTAATAGTATAATAAGGAATAAAAAGATGGAAAAATAAAGTACTGCCATACGTTCACTCCTATGCTGTAGCCTTTGCAAACATAGAAGCTTCTTAATTGAGACAGAAAATACTCCAGGAGTTGCACAGAGTGACCAGTGGCACTTTGAATAGTGGCCAGTAAATGGCGAATAGTGAATAGTAAAAAGTCAAAAGTATCTTTAACATAGAATGACTCAGATATGGACATGAGTCAATCACCTTTTTTTTCCATAAACACACAGGAGAAATATGGCCATGTGGAAAAGAGGCACAGAGATTAATGTCTGAATTACAAGCTTATTATGACTATTACTGTTGTTGCTACCTCTATAAACTGATCTTAAATGATATGAGTATCTTCAGAAATTTAGGGGAGGAGAGTTCTTTTGTGGCATAATCAATAAATTTTGAACCAAAGAATTAAAAAACATAAAAATGTCATTCTCAATATCTCCCTGGCTCTAGAAAAATGTATTAGGTATATATGCTACATTAACTTTTTCTGCTCCCTGCTCAATCTTCTCTCCTAAACAATCTAGAACAGTGTTAGCAACCGTCTTTAAAGTTTCAACACTTACATAATAATTTATCCATATGTACACGTTATATTCAATGCACAAGGAAAAAGAAACAAACTACAGAGTGCATTCTATAGGAAAAATAAAAGTTACATAGAAGATATAAAAGAGGCATCTTAATTGCTATAGATGTTGTTTGTCCAGCAGGTTAGTGAGATCCCCACTGTCCTGCTTGGTGACTCTACATGCAAAATCTGTCTCCGTATTCTTCTTATCTACAAAAGTTGCTACTATTAGTAAGGATGCATTCTTATAATAAAAGTTATCACTATTATAATGTATCAGAAACTGTGCTTGGTGTTACATACACTAACTCATTTAATCCTCCTAACAGCATTATAAGAAAAGTAATATTAATGTTTTCATTTATAGATGAGGAAACTGAGGCCCAAAGTCTTGCAGCTAATATGTGGTAGAAGTCAGGCCTAAACTCAATCCAAGTGGAATTTTTAAGGGATAAAGGGAGGAGCTTGACAAAATTACTCCAAAAATTTTCTAGAGTAATGAACTGGTGAGATTAGGAAGAAATTTTCGGAAAAAACTAATGATGAGAAACAAGTTTGAGTATATATATTCCCCAATAATAATTTCAATATTCATTTTACATATATTTGAGAAAAAGTATACCTGTCTCAAAATAAAATTTAAAGAAAGGATAATGAAGAAAAGCAGAATATAAATAAATAACTTTCAAAAGTGATGAAACATACCAGGAACCAGTTTGATTAAAGAGTTGGAAACATTAATAACAATCTGTCCAGTAATATTGAAGCCAGATATTAATAATAGAGTCAGCATGATAAGAGCCTGCTAACTCCTCTGAGGCAACAGGCCACAGGGACAATTCAAAATAGGTGGAAACAGTATCTCTTATTTTTAAGAAAGCTCATTTAACCCCGATAAGTTATAGGCTTACAAACATAACCTTTTAAATATATAAGGTCATATCAAGCTTTTGGAAAAGTACCTACAAAAAATCTCAATCTTCTTTATTTCTATTAATAACAAATACAGGAAAACCTCATTAAGCAGAGTATATACAAATCAGAAGGTATAATGTATCAGATATGTCCACAGGATTCTTGTGAAATAGAAATTTTGAAATGAATTTCATTAAATTAAATTTTATTTTGATAATTATGTTAGGTGTTTCAAAATTATCAAATTATCAAAACAAATTCTACTTTATGTTGAATATCTATAAATTTAGGATTATCACTAAATTAAATGTGGTGTCCTCCTCTATTTCAAACTGATGACATTTTACCACTTAAAATGTAATACTAACTGGACCTTCCACAACTCAGATAATACTCCCAGCATCATTTAAACCTATGTAGAATATGAACATAAAAAAACAAGTGTCTCATCAGGAAACAGTTTTATTAGTAATCAATAAGAGAAGAACACTGCCCATAATTAAATCTGTATTAATTATGAAAAGGGTTATTAAAGAAATAAATCATCATTGTGGATATCATTTTCAAAATTTAATGATCTGAGACTCCAATACACACTTCGTATGAAATCATATCTAAAAGTTTGTAACTGAAATAAACTGCAAAGCACTCTAAGCTAATATTTTAATAAAATCCATGTGGTTTTTGCCTAAAATAAACTTCTTTAACTATACTCCCTCCACCAATAAATGCATTTAATTCAATATGCCACTCAATAATTACTTTGTGCTGTAGCAGTTTAACTGAATGTTTACAATATATTTTACAACAAAATAATAAATATTATAAAATATTTATGTTATAAAATAAAATGTTAGATATTATAATTTTAAAAAATTCTGAAGTTTTCCAGGTGCTACATTTTAACTATACTATTATTTTTAAAGTTAAATTAATAAGTGTATAGAAATAAATAATAAATCAGAGCAGTTTTTAGGCAGTGGTGGGTGATACACAAAATATTTATAGCTGGAAAGGCATGGGCATAGACCAATAAGAAATGTTACTGTTAACTAGCAATCAAAACAGATACTGGTTGTAAATAAATGATATATTGCCAGTGTGTGTTTCCTGAATAACAACCCTTGTTTTAGATAACAGACCAGAATCCATTTTCTAAAACAAGTTAATAAAATTTGGAGGAAGATGTAGTTTTACTAATGATCTACTACCCCTATATTCTAGATCAATGGATTCTCCAATTTTTAAAAATTATACATCCCATCAGTAAAAATATTTTGAACTCTACGTAGATGATTTGTCTGTTGGTTCTCAACTCCATTCCCACCTCCTCCGTGTGCTCTTATGCGGTGGAACCTGAAAACTGCATTTCCCAGATTGCTTTACCAGGATGGGATGCACTGGCAGAAGATCAAAGAGAATTTTTTTTTTCCTTCTGTTTGTGGCACCAGCAGTCTCAGCAATGGTGCTTCAGCAGCCTCTGTAGCACAGAGCTCTTGGGATCTGGCTCTTAGGACTGCTGACTGCAGCAGTAGTACCACAGTTGCAGAACAGAAGCAGCCATCAAAGGTGACTGGAAGCTCTACCAGCCAGGGCAAATACAACAGCATTGGAGGAACTGTGGACTCCTGGGCTCTTGCTGTGTCAGTAGGAGTGTGGTCACCTGGCTTCCTGGCCATGGTGATTCTAACATTTACAGCAGAAGCAGTGCTCCAGTGCCTCAGCAGCACAGTGCTTATAAGCTCTGGGTAACAAAACTTTCCCTTGCTTTCTACACGTATTTATTGCTAAAAAACACTGCCACCATCTTTTCCTTCCACCAGACTTTTCAACAGTTTTGCAACCAGTTCCCTGGATTAAAGTCCCTCTGTTTTGAGTCATATCTGTTTTTCTGACTAGGCACTGATCAAATATAAGCCCACATTCGAATATATACAATTATTTATAAATTATAGACATATTATAGATATTATAGAACATATGAAGTAATAGTTGTTTTAAAGAATGAGGTAAACAAGAAATAAACAATATTTTAAATAAATTTTAATTTTGCATTTATCAACAATTTTCAAATATTTTTGTTCTCACTAAAAAACACAATTTTTAGAGTAATGTGATTAAATATTTGTCATTCTTTGTATCTTGGTTTGGTTTTACACTTTGTGAAGCGGTCATTTGAAAATCTGGTACTACTTTCAGGTTATTATGATGCTTAGCTGTAATGGTTGTCATGGAGGGGGGAAAAGCCTCACAAAATAGTAGATCCAAATGGAAGAAGAGCACCATTAGCTGTGCTTATTCAATCACAGTACTCAATTTTCAATCCCAACCAACAATTGTGTAAAAGATTTTGTTGAAATTTGGCTAGTAAATTTTCATCTTCCCAGATGTCAATCGGTCATTCTTAAAAACTAAGAGGTACCTGTAGCATTTTAATTTTTTTAACAAAAGAATTTTAAAAATCTATTTAAAGATTTCATTTGGAGGATTGTAAAACAAGTTATAAAATTCTGTTTCAAGTTTTAAAAAATATTCAGATACAGTTTTTGTGCAGTTTTTAAATTATACAGAAACTGGAGTTTTACAGTTCCCTTGGTTTTGGCAACAAAATCACATTATTTGGAAATAACAACAAACATTCAGTATGCAAATGTCCTCTCCATACTATGGATCTTTCAAAAAGCAGTTATCTTCTCACTCATTGTTAGTATAATTACTTAAAAAAAAAAGATCAAGTATATTTCTTTTTTTTTCACATTTTTAATTTAAATTTTTAATTTAAAGGAAATCCTTTATCTTGAGGTTATATATGTACTACACTTTTGTTTCCAGATTAATTTTATTAAATTTATTTTATTTTATTAAAATGTGAAATTCCGAATTCCTAACATGGCTCTTTCTGGCTGGTCACTACCCAGTGTGTTTCCTGAGCTCCTTTCACACAGGATTTCTCACTTTCTCTAGACCTGCTTGAGCAGAACCGTCACATCCTATCAAAGTCTTACCTGTCAATTCTTGGGGGCCCCAGTGTGTTTCCAGCAATTCCATCCCCATCAAATCTGAGGCGCTGTCACACCGAACCTAAAAAGTACTGTACAGTCTCCACCTTACTATGCTGGGCAGCCTATTCCTACCTGCTCTTGCAGATGCTACAGTTCTCTGCTGGCCCCTCTTCAGAGCCCACCTGGCAGTAGGTGCCAAATTGGGAAAACTGCCCTTTCTCCTTTGCGTTTCTCTCTGATGTGGTCCAAAGCAGCGTTATTTGGGGCCCTATGTTTCTTTTTTTTCCAGAAATATTTGTTAGAGAGCACCTGTCATCACAGAAAAGGGCAGCAAAATTAGAACTCTTGTCATTTTATAAAATAAAAATGCATAACTGCAACAAATTTCATATCGTCTCTCAATGATCTCCCACTGAATAACAGTGAACCTCAAGTGGTACAAACAAAATTCATGGTCACTTTCCATCATACTACAAAGTATCATAAAGACTCCACTTCTATATTTGATTCTGTTTTCTACTACATTTTAAAGATTTTATTAAAAAAAACAAAAACAAATTAATCACATCAATGACATCCTGCAGCACTTGTGTATCCTTTCACTTGAACTGATTTGCTAAAATAGCTTGCTTGTAAATTATGAGCGAACGAATTACATGAGCAGAAGTAGCTCTGTAATCTTACCCAGAAATCTTTTTCCATTCCAACCACATCAACCACTCCAACACTACAAAACTACGTTAACAAAGTTTTTTCAGAATACATTATTTTATTTAGAGGGCATTTTGATTCTTGGCAGGTATCTTTTCCAGTAATCCTTTTAGTGATTCATAAAAACACAGTTCTTCATATTACTGAAATTGAGCCTAACAAATACCATTGGTTGAAATATTAGAAATACTTATACTTTCATTTAACAACACAGTGAAACTCTCACACTATGTAATTTATTCAAACACATTTTTTCAAATCTTCAGTGTTTTCTATGCATCGTCTAACAGCATTTGCTGACAAATAAATGTTATATCGTTTGTTGTAATATTATTTTTCATGCATTATTTCAGTCATTTTTCTCAGGGCATGCCATATACTAAGGATGAGGTTCATCCTTAATGAGAGTGAATATAAATCCACATTTCAAATAGACTTCTTGATCATTATTTTTGGTTGACTTAGTGTCAAATATGATTAAATCATCATTTAAAAAATGTTTGTAATATAGCTGACAACGGATTTATACTATGTATTAGAGATATTCTTGTTCAAATGTGCTTATTAGTATTTATCCTTATTCTGCTATTTTCTTCCACAGTCGGTTTGTTTTATGAGTTGAGTTATTTAACACTAGACAATGTAATCTGTGACTTATAACAAGGCACAGATAAAATTCAGTACCCCCAAATCTTAAAGCAAACCAACTCCCGCTCTCCCATCAGGATACCTTATATAACTTACAATGTGTGTAAATGATACTTTGACATTACCAGCAACAATCTACATATTAGTAAATCTTAATTTCTTAGATTTTTTTAAAATAAAAAAATATATATAAGAGTTTTGATATCTTCTCGAATATTTGTTTTATTTCCTAGAGTGCATGTACACTATTTTTGAGACCACTTTACTACAGCATGGGCCTTGGACTCAGATCTGAATAACACATATTGGCTATGTATTTTTAAGCAAGTTACTTTTCCATGTCTGGTATACCTCATCTATAAATTAAGAATAGCTATTTCACAGAGTTGTTTTGATAATTATATTAGATTGATAATAACAGATAATACTTGTT
This sequence comes from Eschrichtius robustus, assembly GCF_028021215.1. Classification (NCBI taxonomy): domain Eukaryota; kingdom Metazoa; phylum Chordata; class Mammalia; order Artiodactyla; family Eschrichtiidae; genus Eschrichtius; species Eschrichtius robustus. The sequence continues at coordinate 85,321,045 of NC_090829.1, read as the reverse complement.
GAGCACCTACAAAGTGCAAGGTACTATTCAAAGCACATTGAATGTATTAATTTTTAAGTACAGTGTCTACACATTATGAACACTTGCAAAAATTAGTTTTCTTCCCAGGGAAAGAATGAGATTAATTGTACAAAATCAGGAACATTTATTAGGGCAGATAGAGTAGGTTGTTTACATGCTTATCTATTTCACAAAATTACAAGGCTTCTGATGGCAAAGTCATGTTGTAGCCATCCCTATATCTTAACAGAGTGTAAAGTACAATGTTTCAAATGTATTAAGTGCTGAAAAATTAAATAAATGGTGTTGAATGAATGTATATAGGGTACGACCATCAATTTCTGCTTATTGTTTGTAAAACTTCTGACAATTCAATTATTGATAGGAATGATCAATTAACTGCACAAGCAATGCAAAACATGCTATTGTTTTTATATGAATACCTTTTCAGGAAGGAAAACACTCTCCAGAGCTTTTGAAAATACTATAACCCTTAATTTTTTGTACTAACAGATGGAACGTAAGGTATGAAAAATCCAAAGAAATTTCTATTTGGATTTTGAAATGTACTTCCATATTTACATTTGATATGCCTAATGTTCTATAAAAGCAAATGTATTTCCAACAAAATAAGCTACACTGAAAAGCTGACTTAGAAGGAAGATGAGTGTGATCTTTCCTCTTTACTAAACTCATCTGTGTAACCTACACCACTTTGATTACTCAAACTACATGGAACTTGCCTTTTCTCAGACCCTCTCCAGAGGATAAGAAACGTTTAAATGTTGGTTTCCAATGGGATACTTTGTGCATAAAGTAGGCAATTCTCATCAATGAATTTGAAATCATGATTGCCTAGGTATTATAAAATACCAATTGAAATATATTATGAAATATACCATTTGCTTCACCAAAATTAAGAATTTTGATTTTTACAAAATATTCATTTGTGAAATGCATTATAAACCATTAACGTTCTTCATGACTCTTTTTCAAATAAGTGATCTGAGATACAGAAAAACTAGCGGGTGATTGATATACAATATTTAGTTACTTAATCACATCTGAAATTTCAGTTTTCTACTCAACTCATAGTGCTGTTTAAAAAAAAGCAAACCATTCTGAAATATTTAGAGACAGTAAAAGGAGGAATAATAAATATAAGGTGTCACTGTATCTTAATGAGAACTTGAAAGATTAGCTTTTCACCTTACTCTCAATTATCCATGTACAGTACACTCCATCTCTACGTGTGCAGGAAGCAGAGTGTTTTGGTAGAAAAAACATGAGCTTTAAAGTCAAACAAACCTGAATCAAATGTCCACATTCACTAGCTTTCTCATTTTCCATGATTTCAGTTTCCTCATTAGGAAAAATGGGGCATACATAGTCAATGAAAACAGATATAAAGTGTTTGACCCATAGCAATAATTCATTAAATGATAATACATTTCCTCCTTTTATTCCTAAATCAGAGGTCCTCAATTTTTTGTATTATGGATCTCTTCAAACTAGTAATGATTCACATCAACAATTTATATTTTGCCTATCATATAACAGCTTAAAAACTTTCTTCACATAATTACTGAATTTAATCCTCCCTGCCACACTATGAAGTAATTTGACATTATCCTAATTTTTCACAGAAATAAATTGAGCTTCAGAGACAGTAAATAATTTGCACCAGATCTTGTAAGAAGTAAGTTACAAAATTGAACTTTCACCTACCATTCCATCAAGCCTGGTTCCCCAGCTATTAAAAAAAAAAAGTCCTATCCAGATCTAACAAACAGAATGTTTTATACTAAGAAAGTGATATACATAATGATAATAAATATTATTAAACTATTTACCTAGGCCCAAAGTGAAGTACATATGAATATGAAGGACATATTCACATTATTATTACTAGTGGTTCTAGTATCTCAGAATTTGGTTGGTGAAGCAAAATATTTTTGTAATACATTCCTAGAAAATAGCTTTTTATGAAAAAAAACTGAATCAAGGAAGACATACCCATAAAAAATGTAATAGCTAGTATGGTCATTCAAGGGGGGAATGACTTTCAAATAAAATTTAGAGTGCTATTTTATACTCTTCATTAATACACTAAGTTTCCTCAGTAATCAGTTTATTTCTTCCCAAATGATATTATAAGATGAATAAGTTCTGGGGATCTAATGTACAGTGTGCTGATTATAGTTAATAATACTGTATTGTATACTTGTAATTTGCTAAGAGAGTAAATCTTAAGTGTTCTCACCACAAAGGAGATCTTAAGTGTTCTCACTATGTGAGGTGATAGATGTGTTAATTAACTTGATTATGGTAATCATTTCACAATGTATAGGTTTATTAAATTATCACATTGCATATCCTTTAAAAAAATCATGCTATGCAACCTAAATATATTCAATTTTTATTTGTCAATCACACCTCAGTAAAGCTTGGAAAAAAATTTTAAATAATAAAAAGTGCACATAATCTTAAAAAAAGCAGTTGTCCCTAAGTACTGGAATCATACACTTTGTTTCTGAATACGTTTCTGTATTTTGCATACTTTCTAAATAGTACATACATTATTTTTATAGTTATAAAAATATCTTAACAAAATAATTGCTATTCATAAAAAATAATGTTGGAAAAATAGGTATGTCTAAAATATTGGGTGATCCATTAAAACAAGATCACCATTTCATCTAACCAATTCTGAAAGAATAGCTGATTAAGAACTTAGATGATCACAAGACTCTCAGGATCACACTTAAAGAATCACTTCTTTGAGCTCTTAGTTTCTCTTGTATCTGTTTCTCACTAATTAGGAGGAAACAGAACATAAAAGTTAAAGGTGTGTGGGTTCTAAATTCAGACTGCTTAAGTTCAAATCTTGACCCTACTACTTCAGACAAATCCCTTAATATCATTAAGCATTTTGCTTTCTTCTTTAAAATGGTGAAGTAAAAGTACCTGTAGCACAAGGGCTTTTGTGCTGATTAAATGAGATAATCCAAGTATTGGTAACAACTAGCATTTATCAAGCATTTTACCATATGACAGACACTATGTTAGACATTTTACATATATTATCTCATTTAATCATCACAAAACCCTATAAGTACTATCATTAAACTTTTTCCAGGTGAGAAACATGAGGTCCACGGTCCCACAACTAGTACACCAGAACCAAGATTTAAATCCAGTAGACTCATTCTAGAGTACAAACCCTCAAACGCTAAACTCAATAAGCTCAGGCACATAGTAAGCACTTAATAAATCTTAGCTTGTGTTTTTGAGCTTATTTCTGCTTTAACTGTCAACCTCTTATTTAACAGTTCTAAATTGAATGAAGTAGTTCCCAAATATTTCAATTTCATGAGTCCTTGCTTTTACCCTACTCAACACCATCATACCAAAAGAGATTATTGAGTGAGAGAGAAAGGGAGAAAAGAGCGGGTGCGGTGAGAGTAAGAGAGAGGACACTAAATTGTGAATTACTTATTTAGGGTTACAAATAAGGGTCAGATTTGTATATGACATTTAACTAATAAAATTCAATAGGAAGGCTTTCAGTTTCTGGTTCCACACGTAAGGAGCTTGGAAGTCACCACTCTCTCCTAACAAGTAAAAAGCTGAAGAGATAGAAAAATCATCAATTCCTCTCTTAGGTCCATAAGATTGAAGAGACAGACAAGTGAATATAAGGAGTCACAGCTTCCTGGAACAGAAACTCATGAGCAGAAATCGTCACAGGAACTAGCACCAGGGTAGGAAAACCTGAACGATAATTGACCAATTGCTAGAGGCTCACTGTGAACAACTTTGAGAGTTAAAAAATCCAGGGGGTCCAGTCATAAGCAGGTCCCCACAACAAACCAATAAGCTGGACTTCATTAATATTAAAATTTAAAACTTTTGCTGTTAAAGACGATATCAAGAGAAAATATTTGCAAAAGATACATCAAAGAACTTTTACCCAAAATATACAAAGAACTCTTAAAAGTCAACAAAAAGAAAATAAACTACCCAATTAAAAAACAGGCCAAAGAACTTAACAAATATCTCACGAAAGTAGATACACAGATGGCAAATAAGCATATGAAAAGATGCTCCAGTCATATGTCCTCAGGGGAATGCAAATTAAGACGAGATACCACTACACACCTATCAGAATAGCCAAAATCCAGTACACTAACAACATGAAATGCTGGCAAGGGATGTGGAGCAACAGGAACTCTCACATATTGCTGGTGGGAATGCAAAATGATAGAGTCACTTTGGAAGATAATTTGGTGGTTTCTTACAAAACTAAACATACTCTTACCATACAATCCAGCAATCATACTCCTTGGTATTTACCCAAATGAGGTGAAAACCTAGGTCCACAAAAAAACAAAAAACAAAAACCCAAACCTGCACACAGATGTTTATAGCAACTTTACTCATAATTGCCAAAACTTGCAAGTAACCAAGATGTCCTTCAGTAGGTGAATGGATAGACAACTATGGTACCTCTAGACAATGGGATATCACTCAGTGATAAAAATAAATAAGTATCAAGCCATGGAAAGACATGGAGAAATCTTAAATGCATATTAATAAATGAAAGAAGCCCATCTGAAAAGGCTACACACCATATGATTCCAACGATACAACACTCTGAAAAATGAAAAATTATGGAGACAGTAAAAAGATCAGTGGTTGCCAGCAAAGGTTAAGTAAGAAGGCAAGGAGATGAATAGGCAGAGCACAGATGACTCTTAGGGCAGTGAAAATATTCTGTATGATATTATGATGGATATATGACATTGTACATTTGTCCAAACCTATACAATGTACAACACTAAAAGTGAACCATAAAGTAAAAAGTGGACTTTGGGTGATTATGATGTGTGAATGTAGGTTAATCTTTGATAAAAAAAATGTACTATTCTGGTGAGTGATGTTGATAATGGGGGAGTCTGTGCAGTGTGTGTCGGGGGGGGGTATATGGGAAATCTCTGTACCTTCCTCTCAATTTTATTGTAAACCTAAAACTGCTCTAAAAATATAAAGTCTTTAAAAGTAATGTGGTATCCTGGTTGGGATCCTGGAACAGAAAAAGACATTAGGTAAAAACTAAAGAAATCTGAAAAAACCATGTACTTTAGTTAATAACAATATGTTAATATTGGTTCATTAATTGTGGCAAATGTACCATACTAATATAAAATATTAATAATAGAGAAAAATGGGTGTGGGATACATGAGAACTTTATAGACTATGTTCTCAATTTTTCTGTAAATCTAAAACTGCTCTAAAAAAATAACATCTATTTGAAAATATTCAACTACAAAAAGTCAATAGGAGTTGTTTTGGGAATGCAAACATAAAAATGTAGACTTGAGGGGGATGATACTCTCAGGCTGCATTTAAGTCAGACAGGGGCAAAATACAGAGTGTTATAGTACCTTAACACAGGAAAGGCATTTTTTTTTAATATACAGCTTTGAATGGTTAAAAATCCCCAAATGAGAAATTGAAGAGAATTAAGATTAGAAGTAAAATAAAATATTAGGAGTAAAATAATCGCCCAGAGTCATAAAGCTAGTTAATGAGAAAGCTGAGACTAAAAAACCCATAACTCCTAATCCTGTGCTCTTTCTACTATGACACATAGGCACAGTAGAACATGTTTGCCTTAAGGCAATAATGTAGTACACTGAAGAAAAAGAAAAGAAAAGAAAAAGAAAGAAAAAAGTAACAAAATGGAAAATCTTTGAGTCAGACTCAAGTATTCTACCTAGTCTGGCAAGGAAGAGCCACAATTCAAAAACAGCTTTAAACAGAAGAGAAAGAAGTAGACTAGAGATTTGAAAATACATGAAACTTCAGAATTAATGGGGAGTGATGACAGGCTTCACTGTTTGTTAGTTTCAGACCTGAGTTTTTGCCTTTAACATAATAATTCAAAATACTTTAAAACCTGGACTGACCACACTAAATAACATAAAATTATAACCTGTTGAGATAAGGTTAATTTTATGGTCTGTGCCCTGAAATTCCTGAATTCATATCTAGTTATAACTGGGCAACAAACCCACCTGTTGGTTAAGGTAATTTATTTAATTTTATTTTTCTGACTGCATTAAAATTTTTTTTATTATAAAAAATTTCAAGCACACAAAAATAGTGTACAATGAATGAATTCTCTTGTACCCATTAGACAATTTTAATAATTCACATTTTACCTTTCATATTTTACCTATTGCTTGCATCGTTTTTTTTTTCCTGTAGTGACTGAACTAATTTAAGATGAAGAACAGAACCATCTTTGGGAAAAGGAAAAAGAAAGGATGGAAGCAATATTTTCCGTCTGTTATTCATTGAGACTTGAGCCAAAAAGATTCCAGACTGTAAGGCAAATAAATACAAGAGTCAAGGATGATAACAGTGAAAATCTCTTAGTAGGATAGCCTAGCTATGCTATTTGACAATTAGTGGACCTATTGCCTATGGGGAAGGAGGGTATTTTGAAGAATTATTTTCCAACTTTCTTTAGTTTGACACAAAGAAGTAGGGCAAGAAAGATCGTAAAGCTTCATTGAGATTATAGTTTCTAAAGATGGGCTTATCTTTGAGGAACATAAATCTGTAAACCTCTAGAAAGAATAGTTTGTACTATTTGCAAAATTTCAGTATTACCAAGTCTCAGTTTATTGTGAAAGCTCGTTTATTTTTATAGTAAAACATTTTATTTTCCGTTAAGTCTCTTTGTGTGCTTGAGAAAGCTTTCCGACTTTTAGATTTTGACATTTTAAATTAGAATATAAAGTGACTTTGTCAAGTTCAGTGCTCTTTTTTGTAATCTTAATAAAGGTTTCTAGACCTTGGAGAATTCTTCTGCACATTTAAAATCTCACCGAAGTTTCCTAACTGTTGAAGGTAGAGACCATTAGAAGCTGGCTATGCAGCAAATATAAGCATATCTAAAACATCTTCATTGAAAAGAACATGTGAAAAATGTCATACTGAACTGTCTCAATTTTCATCATGAAACAAAAGGCAAAAATTAGCAGGTAGATGATGGGGAAAGAGGAGTTAAAATGAAATAAATAGCAAGGCCCAGCTAAAGTCTTAAAGCATGAATCTAAATATCAAATACACATTCTTTTTCTCAAATTTGGGCCCCTCCGATTGACTTTAGGTTGCAAATCCAATGAACAGAGACTCATTCTTTCCTCTATCTTCATTAGCAAAATGTTAGCCTATAGCAATCTCTTGCTCTCTATTCTCCCATAAACTTAAAAAATTTTCCTGGGCTTCCCTGGTGGCGCAATGGTTAGGAATCCACCTGCCAATGCAGGGGACACGGGCTCGATCCCTGGTTCAGGAACATCCCACGTGCTGCAGAGCAGCTACACCCGTGCGCCGCAACTACTGAGCCTGCGCTCTAGATCCCGGGCGCCTAGAGCCGGTGCTCCGCGACTAGAGAGGCCACCGCAATGCGAGGCCCGCGCACTGCAATGAAGAGTAGCCCCCGCTCACCACAACTAAAAAAAAAAAAAAAAAAAAAAGGAAAGCCCACGGGCAGCAACGAAGACCCAACGCAGCCAAAAATATATAAATTAATTTAAAAAAATTTCCTCAATCAAAAATATTCCTTCCTATGTTGCATGTAAATTAAGTTAAATTATATCTCTGTACAGTCCTATATCTCTGAGGATATCCTTGGTTCTCCACAGATTTTGAGTCATTCAAAAGGTATCACAATCCCATAATGCCTTTATTTTATGTGCCCTGCTTTTCCATATAGTCTAAGTGCCTGCTTTTTCAATAAACATTTGTCTATAAAGACCATTCACACATTGATCCTATTCTTCCTCTTTCTGACCACACATTCCTACAATTGCTATATAGTCTGAGTAATATATTTCTATACCTTATAAGTCCCTCAGTGTCCATTCCCTACTGGCAATCAGCTTTTCACTAGCCTACATTCACACAGCTAGATCACTTTCCAACTATAACTTATCCCTCTAAATTCTGCCTTCTCTACACACTGATTTCCAATATTAAACACCCACTCTTGAGGCAAAACTATATCAGTTAAAAGGTCAGGGTCGAGCAATTTATCTCAAAGTTCCAATCATGAAAAACATGCATGACTATCCGTTAAGTTCTAACTCTTACTCCTTTCCAAGTGATCACAGGCTAGTTCTGTGTGCTGTGCCATCATACACCTCTCCCTATTGCAGCCACCCCAGGTCAGTGAAGGTTCTTCCCTCTACTTTCTCAAATCTATATCCCCTTAAGATATCTGGTCAGCACACAGTAGAAAAATTAGGAGTGAGTCTCATATATCAGCTCTTTGTCACCATCTCTTAATATTTTTGTGGGCACCTATTTTCATTCCATCCCACAGAAACCTCTTTCTCCTTAACATCTGCCTTTCCCATAATTCAACAAATACTAATACCAAGAATAGCATATTAATAGTTGAATATATTTTAATACGTGACATTAATAAAACATATAATTATTTACCTATCTGATTGTATATTTTTATTTTAAAAATCAAAATAGACACAGAATAGAAAACAAAAGAAGTAAGCATTCAAGAACACAAAGGATTAAGAATGGAGGCAGATTAAACTGTCAAAAGTGTATCTTTACTAGAAACAGTAAGCAGAATACTTGTCCATCCTCTGACAAATATACCACTATACAAGCTCTGGACATCTGAGAAGGGAAAAAGGCAAATGAGTGAGGGAGGTTCCACCAGCCAAAGCTAAATATGACCTGAGATCTGATGCCACGTCACATATACAATCAACCTATTACTCAAAACCAGTAACTATACATCCAATCTTCCATTTCCAAGGCAATTTTACATACTTCTTCAACGTTATATACTTACATCTTTTGTTCTCTCTCAAGATGGCTTTGATGTTAATGTTTGATCCTCCTGAATAAAAATATTTGGTGCTAAGGCAGAACTGAAGGAAGGCTGAGGTATTTAACCATCATAGAATTAGTTCTGTGGAAGGGCAGCTCAGTGAAGTTTTCACACGGAAACATTTCTTAGTACTATGTGAATCTACCATCTGAATCCCTAATAAGTGAGCTACCAAGCTATTTAACCTCTTTCAGCCTTTGTTTCCTCATTTGTAAAATGGGGATAGCTACCTCATGGAGTTGTAAGGAACCAATGAGTCAAAAAATGTTAAGTACTTAAACACTGTCTGGCATTTAGTGATATTAAAGACAGCTAAAATTGATAATAATAATCCCTGAATGGATGCAATTCCATGGGGTAATTTATATTTAGATTCATAAAAAACTGCTAAAAGCAATGTTAAGTGAATAGTATACACTTTTTATATTTTGTTAAATTAAGAAACTATGATATCAGCTTGGAATCCTAAAATAAATAATTGAATCTGGAATGGTATTCAAATTTAATTAGTTTGAATATTATAAGACTGGCATTACATTTTGTTGGTTTTTTGCTTTTAAGTTTCATAGGCTGGCATCATTAACAAACTGTAAGCCAAAATAAGCAGTTACTGTAAGAAATGCTTTGGATAAACTTGAAGATATTTAAAAAAATGTATTGATAACTAGGTTTTATACATAAAGAATGAAGCATATAGCTTCTAAATTAAAATTTAGCTGGGTGGGGGGAGGCTGACATTTAAGGAAAAGGTAGAACTAAAAAGATGAATTCTGGGAGACTCTCCCCACCACACATAAGGACATATTATAATATAAAGCTCTAGTAATTAAGAAAATGTGTTGTTGGTATAGGGATAGTCAAATAAACCAAGATCACGGAAAAGAGAGTCTATAAACAGACCCTCATTTATATGGACTCTTGCTATATGAGAGGTGGCAAGGCAAATCACTGAGGAAAGACAAGAATATAAATTAAACAGAGCTGGATAATTGTGTATCCCTTTAGAAAGCAACTTAAACTTTAATCTCTGCATAACATACAAAAATCAATTCCAGAGTAGGATTTAGTAAAAGAAGATAGAAAAAGCACTAACCGTAAAAGAAAATAATGATAAGTATGACCATATAAAAATTAAGAAGTTTCTTTTCATTAGAATACCCTACAGGAAATGAAAAGATAAGCTACAAAGCAGAAGAAGAAATAGAATTAGTATCTAGAATATATAAAGAACTCATGCAAATCAATAGAAAAGATCCATAAAAAATTAAAAGAAGAAAATGGGCAAAGAACAGGAACACTATTTTACAGAAGAGAAAACATACATACATACATGTTCACAGTTTTGGCAAACAAGAAAATGCAAATCAAGACCACAATGAGATATTTTCTTATTCATTCAGGTAGCAAAAATTAATAAATCTGACAATACCACGCTTTAAAGAGAATAAGGATCTACAGATATATTTTACACATTGTTGGTGAGAGTGTAAATGGGTAATGCCATTTTGGAAAAATAATTTGACAATCTCTTGCAAAACTGAGCGTTTTTATACCCTATGATTCAGCAATTCCAAACTCAGTATATTCTGAAAAGAGTGTATTGCAAACGTCACCAAGAGACATATACAAGAATGTTTATACCAGCACTATTTGTATTAGCAAAAAGTAGGAAATAACCCAAATGTCCGTTAACAGGAGAAATAATAAATATACTGTGATGATGTCATGAATATAATACAAAATTAAAAATAAATGGTGTGAATTACAGTTACTTACAAAAATATGGATGAATCTTAATAACAATGTTGAGAGCAAAAAAAAAAGCATATTCTAGGAGATAAATACAGTATTATATTAATATATTATTTAGTCACACATTTATAAGTGGTATAGCTATATATATTATTTTTTGAAAAAATAATGGAATAATAAACACAAAATTCAGAATGCTGGTTACCTCTGGTTAGGGGAGTGCTGATAAGAGTAGGAGAAGAATATATAGATAGATGTAAATTATTGTTAATGTTCTAATTCTTTGGTTGGGTCTTGGGTTTACAGGTATTTATTTTGATTAAAAAGAACAAATGAATAAAAGAATGAAATAAAAACAAAAGAGGATAATAAATTGTACAATGATTATGAACCATATCATAATTAACCAATTCTGTGCACCTGAAGTCAAATTTTTTTAAATGGCAAATTCTTTAGCAGTGTTTCTCAAATTTTAATGTATGTATGAATGACTTGCGATCTTATTAAAATAAAGATGATGATTCATTAGGTCTGGGATGGGGTTTGAGATTCTGCTTTCTAAGCTCCCAGGTGATGTGGATGTTGCTGATTTCACAGGCCGTAATCTATACCATCCACTGATTTCCAAACAAGAGGTCCAAGGGACACTAAAAAGATTTATACTGTTCAAGGCCATAATAAATATAAAGCCTTAAATGTAAAAGTTTAAACAAATAAGCATTTTTATTTGGTCAAGTTAAGACTTAATTAAAAAAAAAAGAATAGAAAAAATAAAAACAACCATGGTTTAAGACTGAGCATCAGTGACTCAAGAAATTCAGACACTTGGAAAGATAAACTAAGTAAACTAACCTGACCACTGAATGGGATAATAGGTGCCATATTTTGGAAAGTTGATTACAGTGTTAAGAAATAATGATTTGGTATCACTTATATGTGGGAATCTAAAAAAATGATACAAATTAACTTATTTACAAAACAGACTCACAGACATAGAAAACAAATTTATGGTTAGCAAAGGGGAAAGGAAGGAGGGACAAATTAGGAGTTTGGGATTAACAGCTACACACTACTATATATAAAATAGATAAACAACAAGGACCTACTGTATTGCACAGGGAAGTATTAATAACCCATAATGGAAAAGAATCTGAAAAAAATTATACATTTATATATTGAATATATGTGTGTGTATGTATAACTGAATCACTTTGCTGTACACCTGAAACTAACACAACACTGTAAATCAACTATACTTCAATTTAAAAAAAAAAAGAAATGATGATTTTGTTTCAGTCCATTCCAAAGTGAAGAGGAAGATACTGATAAAAGATACTGGGATTCAGGATTTACTTAGAAGTGAAAGAAACTTCTTTCCTGAGAAAGAAGAAACTGAAAGAATATTAAGAATTAAGAATTAAGGTATGATATTCAATACTCTGTAATGACCTATATGGGAACAGAATCTAAAAAAGGGTGGATATATGTATATGTATAACTGACTCACTTTGCTGTACAGCAGAAACTAACACAACAGTGTAAATCAACTATACTCCAATAAAAAAATTTAATTTAGAATAAAGAATTAAGAGATGATCACTTCGGTTTCTTAAGACTGAGATTAACAGATTACTTGAAGATTTCCTTGCAACTTCCTATCAAACTGCAACTTGCATTTGGGGGAGTAATCTTTGGTGGTTAGAAATTTTCTTGAATGGAGACAGAGAAGAACAGAATTAAAAGATGACTGTCAATGACATATACATCTAAGTATGCATACAGAGTATTCTAAAAACTCCTTCTGCTCTAGTAACACTAGTATTGCTAGACAAAAGTGAAGAGATATTTTTAAAAATATATGTCACAATTGCTGTTAATTTCATATTTGATAAGATAATCAAAACACAAATAGAAAATGCAAATATATTGATTAGAATGACTTCATTAAGTGAAATATAAGATATCAAAAAGAACTAATTCAGGTAGTTTTTACTACTAGCCTTGAATAAGGTCTATTTAAAGAAATGCAGAGAAAGATTGATCTCTTTTAAGATCTATCTTTTCAACTTTCTTGTAACATTGTCTCCACTACTGGAAGAATAGCAGAGAAACTAACTGAAGGAAATTAGACTAGTGAAATAGCGAGAATATCTACGCAAAAGTCAAAGCCAAATTATTGGGGCAAGAAAATTTTAAAATGAGAATGTATTCTTGGAAAGAGTCAAATATAATTTATTGAGACTTAGAGAAACAAGTCTATCCATTCCATTTTTTCAAAACAGAATCTAGGTATCTTTAATAGTATAGTATAGTCTCTACAGTATTAAGATTATAACTGTTTCTTTAATAAAATAATGTAAATATTTTTACTCTTTTATAGTATTAGTTTCAACCAACAAATCATAATGTAGGTATTTCCTTATAGTCACACACACACCCAAATCAGCCAATGGCACATCTGGTGTCTGGTTACTAAAAGATGATAAAGATTTTACTATTTGAAGTATTCATGCTATAGTCACTATTAACTGCAGCTATAAATTACAAGGAGAGGATTTCTAGTGAAATATAACAACAGATTACACCACTGTATTTAGCTGTCCAAGGCCATTTATTAAGCCAAAACACAACACAACATTATTATCATGTCCAGATGAGATGAAGGCCCAGACTTCCCACAAAACATTAATATCTCTATACTAGAACAGAGGACATCAGGAGATATACCTAAATAAAGAATTTCCCTCAATGACCAGCAAAATAAAGAAATTCTGGAGACTCATCTTAAACTTTAAGCAATTAAATATATTCACACCTTCCATAGATCCCAGCTTTGTCCATTTGAGGCTTTGACAGCTTCATCAGTAATACATTCTATTACTGATATGTCAAGAGGCTTAACATCAAACATGCAACTTGAAATACATATATGTATACATATACAAAATATATGTCCATTAAGTGTAAAAAATGGCTGCCTTCAGATTTTTATTATCATCAACATTCTTTGCACAATGAATTATGTTTTTCAAAGCACTTAAACATTTATTACTTCACTTGATCCTCAAAGACTGCATGAAATAAGTGATGAAAATACACTATTTTAAAGATTAAGATTCTGAGACACAGGAGTCAAATGGTTTGCCTGAAATCATGACTTCTAGTCTTATTTTTAAACACCCTTGAATGCTTTCATTTCTACACTTTATTACCTTGGTAAATTCATTACTTAAAATCTATTATGTCAATCAGAAAGTATTTATTTATTAAGCAACTTCTATGTGCAAGTCTTCCATTCATTCATAATTGTTGTTATAATTAATTTGTGAAGTGACAGGTGTAATATTATAAATATTTTATAGGGGCTTCCCTGGTGGCGCGGTGGTTGAGAGTCTGCCTGCCAGTGCAGGGCACACGGGTTCGAGCCCTGGTCTGGGAGGATCCCACATGCCGCGGAGCGGCTGGGCCCGTGAGCCACAATTGCTGGGCCTGCGCGTCTGGAGCCTGTGCTCCGCAACAAAGAGAGGCCGCGATAGTGAGAGGCCCGCGCGCCGTGATGAAGAGTGGCCCCCGCTTGCCACAACTGGAGAGAGCCCTCGCATAGAAACGAAGACCCAACACAGCCATAAAAAAAAATAAAAAATTAATTAATTAATTAATTTAAAAAAAATTAAAAAAAAAAAAAAAGAATCAGAAGAAACATTTAAAAAAAAAAAGAAATATTTTATAACTGACACAGAAGGTACCAATCAAAGAAAATGAACACTGAACAAAGTGAAACATACTACCTAACTTTTACTAAGGGATATCAGCTGCATGTCAGCCCTGACATGGGAATGATCCATGTAATTTGATTTGATCTCAAACTGTAAATCATTAAGTTTATTTGGCCTGAAATGCTAGACAATTAACTAAAGATTTTTTAGAACATGTAGAAAATTCTAGTAGCATGTGATACAAAATTAAATAAACAGCAAATGTAAAAGAATAAAAAAAAACGCTTGGTACCAATATTGAAAAATATGAAATCATTACCATCAAAAGTAGCCATAATATTTTTAAATACTTTAATTTGACTTCTTAATACATATACAGCCAAATGTACTTAATTTTATTAAAAAGCATAAGTAGGATTTTGAACATGTTTTTAGTGCAATTTTTCTTTTCCTTTTATTGCTTGGCTCTCTGCTTCTCTCCCTCTATAGTTCCTCCCATTCAAAGCAATCCATTTTCACAACATAGTATGCACCCTTCCATATTCTCCCTTTGCAAATAAATAACTCTACTATAAAGCAGATATACACATATAGATATTTACATACAAAATACATATTCAGGGATTTTGGTCATTATTTTATAAAAATGTAACATCAACACATACTTTTCTATAACTTGCTCTTCTCACTATCAATAACTCCAGAAATTCCTCTAGATCACCTGAGATATCTTTAATTCACATCTTTTAATAACTGCATTATAATCCATGATATGAATTTCCATTATTTATTAGCATTATCTTATTAATGGAATTACTTTCCCCCCCAGTTTTACTACTACAAAAAAGCTGTAACAACTTTGAAACCAAAAAATTCATATGCCCTTAAATATCAATACTTGTATTTCTATGGGATATATTCCCAAGAATAAAATTGTTCAATCAAAGGATATGAGGTGTTACCAGACTGCATTTCAAAAAAGTTAAAGCATAGCACATTTCCACCAGTAACAAGTAAGAGTCCCTTTTTGCCACATCACCACTGGCAATAAATATTAAACCCATCAGACTAACAGAAAGTTTAAATGCTAAGACACATTACATCACTGTTACTTAAACTTGAATTTCCCTAGTGAATTTGAGCATCTTCTATTTTGTTAACCAATAGAATTTGCTTTACTGTGAATTATCTTTTCCATTTACATTGGGTTGTTTCATAACTTTTTTCTTAGCATTGTCTAAGAGCTCTTGGATATTAACCTTTCATGTTAATAAAAGTCAAATTATAAATACTTTTCCAAATCTATATTTTTCTAATAACTTTTATTTTTATATAAAAGTTTTTTTTATTTTTATGCAATCAACAATGTTAAATCATTTTAAACTTTTTGCATTTTCACTATTGTTAAAAAATTTTATAAATAGTCTCCTAGACTTTTTTTGGCAAGTTTTTTGTTTTGTTTTCATTTAAGCATTTCATCTTAAATGATTTTTGTATAATGTGCGAAATGAGAATATACTTCCATTTTTTTCCACAAAATAATCTTTTATGCCAATTCTATTAATTAAATGATTCATGATTTTCAAACTAAATTGTCATCTGTTTCAGGATTCTCTTATCTATTTAATGGATCTATTTGTCTATTCCTATGCTATTACCATATTTTTTGATTAGCTGGCTTTGTAATATGTTCTACTATGTATAATGCAAATCCCTCTTCACTGTTCTTTTTCATATTTTCTTGCCTTTTTTTTAGCACTTAATCTTCTATGTAATTTAAAAATAACATTGTCTAACTCAAAAAAGAAAAAAAATCCCTGCTAAAAATTTAATTGGAATTGTATTAAATAAATGTATTAACTTTGGAAAAATTAACATTTTGCTATTGTTTTCCCATACAAAAACATAATTTGTGCATCCTTTAATCAGATCTTGTTTTATGTCTTTAAATAGTATCTCTTTTTTACATACAGGTCCTATATTATTCTTGGTAATTTTATTAATAAGCATTTTATAATTTGTGTTTCTATGGAAAATTAAATAATTTTTTCCTGTTGGGGAAAAAAGGTTCCTAGATGCCTATTACTTCCAGAGAAAAGTTATCAATTTTCATCTAATTATTTTCTATCCAACTACCTTTTTAATTTATCTTACTAATTTTTCTAGATTTTTAAATTAGAGTTCTAAAATTTTTAGGTCTGATATCAGCCAAAAGACATGTTAAGTTAGTCTCTACAAATGTTAGTGTTATGTATACCTTTGACTATTATATTTGCTAAAGCTCCCTACTTAATGTTAAATAATTGTGATAAATAATTACTTGTCTAGTATCTGATATTAATAGAAATATTTTTAAGATTTAACTATTTCAGATTATATTTTCTGTTGGCTGTGAATGAAAATATTATATTTAAGCCATCTTATTGAAGACGAATGTATAATTTTTCCCTTTAACTTGATGATGTAATGAACGATATTGATATATTTCCTGTTGTTGAATCATGCTTGAATTCCTACTTAAAAAGAAAAAAGGAAAATTCTAGGTCCTAGTATATTACTCTTTTAATTCATGCTGATACTATTTGCTAATCTGCATTTTATATAGAAATTTTGCATTTCTTTCATAAGTGAGATTGAACTATAATTTATTTCTGTACAATTTTTATCAGTTAGATATTAAATGAAATTAGAAAATATTTCATTATTTTTCAATGGCCTAGCATAATTTAAATTATATCAAAATTAGTTATTTCTTTAAGTTTAAGTGATCACGTGTGGTTAGCTTTCCAATTTCTTCAGTATTAATAGGTATCCGTTTTCTACTTCTTCTTAGGCCGATATTTATAATTTGCATTTGACCATATCATGTTCTGTTTCTCATGGGTTTCAAAATTATTGCCATAGAGTTGCATTAGATTTCTTTTTTTTACCTTTCAGTTTTGTCAAACCTTTCAGTTTTTTCATCCCTAACTAGTATCTATTTTTGCTCAATTTCTTGTTTGTTATCTTTATTATTATTAGCATAAAATTCATATACATAAACTTCACCATTTTAACCATTTTAGAGTATACTCTGTGGTTGCTTTTAGTACATTCAAAAGGTTGTATAAACATCACCAACTATCTAGTTCCAGAACAAGGAAATCCTATACCCATTAAACAGTCACTCCCCATCTTCCCTTCCTCCAGCACTGACAGCCACTAATCTACTTTCTGTCTCTATGGATTTGCCTATTTTGGACATCTCACATAAATGGAATCTTACAATATGTGGCCTTTTGTGTCTGACATCTTTCACTTAGCATAGTGTTTTCATGTTTCATCCATGTTGTAGCATGTATCAGTACGTCATTTCTTTTCATGGCTGAATAATACTCTATTGTATGCATACACCACATTTTTATTTATCCATTTATTAGTTGATGGAGAGTTTCTTTGATTTGAGTTTCTTCCACTTTTTGGCTATAATGAAACTGCTGCTATGAACATCTGTGTACAAGTTTTAAGTGAACATATGCTTTCAATTTTCTTCCACTTCAGAGTGGAATTACTGGCCTCATTTTCTTTTTTGATTTTTCATCTTCCCAAGGAGTTTATGTATTATATTAAGTCTTTTGAAAGAGCCAGCTTTTAGATTGATTTTTTATTACATTTTGTTTCCCATTTCATTAATTTCATATTTTAAAAAATTAATTTCCTTTTATTCTCTCATATTAGTGTTTATTCTAATTTCTTAAAGTTACTAGATAATCCTTTATTTTCCGTCTTAATAATGAAGGCCTTTAAGGCTATCAACTCTACTCCGACAATCTCTTTACCTGTTTTCAATAGGTTTTTACATAAAATATTCTCTTTTTCATTGTTTTCCAAATGACTTCTTCTTTATCCAAGAGTTATCTAGGAGTGTTCTCTTTAATTTCTAAATAGTTAATAATTTTTTGTCACCTTTTAGAAAACTTCCAAAATTCTAATTATACTAGCTTATAATCAGAGGATGTGCTTGCAAAATCTCTGCTTTCTAAAATTTATAAAGTTTTCTTTGCGGCCAAGCACAGAGATGTTTAAAAGTATTTCAAGAATATCAGATACTACAAATATATTGCTTCTGAGTTATAGTATTCCATTTCTCTTAGTCATTGTTTGCATGTGTTTAACAGAGCTGTCTAGACTTTTCCAATAGTCTTTACTTAACATACTTATCTACTTTAAATAAGCCTGCTGTATACAGAGTTATGTGGTTATTCTCTTCATAAACTATGCCTTTCATCATTACAGTGCCCCTTTTTGATATCAATGCTATCACTCATGTTTCTCTGTTTTCCTTTTGTTTGCCTTTGCCTGATGTCTTTTATGTCCACCATTTTACAAACAACATTTCTTTATAATTTTGACACAGGTGTTTTTCTTGTAATATAATTTGAGTGGCTTATGTTTTTAAATTCAATCTGACATCTGTTTTCTTAATGGGAGAATTTAGTCCATTACATTAAATGTAATAATGTGCCTAATTTTATATCTTCCAATTACTTATATTTATTTTTAATCTTACATTATTGTTTCCTTATTTCCCTTTTCCATATTTTTTTGTTTGATCAAGTGGCTCTGCATTATATTTTCTCCTTGCTGCTATGAAAGTTCTACATGATGTTCTATCATGCTAACCTTCCCTTTCTCTACTCTAATTAACAGATGTATATATATATTTTTTTCATGTATCTATTTTTCTATCTATCTAAGACAATTTTTTTCCCCACCAAGAGGTTCTATCCTCCACCCCTTTCTCCTAAATAAATGAGATCTTTAGGATACATTCACTTTTCTCCTCTTTTCTTCCTCCTCTCATCTCCCACCACTCATTTTCCTCCTTTTTTACATTCCTCCTGTCTACTCCCTCCATCAACTAAGTGTTGAAAAGACAGTTTTAGTACATTAAAAATTTTCTTTACATAAGTATGATCCTTTTATTTCAAAAGTC
Organism: Eschrichtius robustus; assembly: GCF_028021215.1. NCBI lineage: Eukaryota > Metazoa > Chordata > Mammalia > Artiodactyla > Eschrichtiidae > Eschrichtius > Eschrichtius robustus. The sequence continues at coordinate 85,301,666 of NC_090829.1, read as the reverse complement.
TGAAATTGTCTATTTTATTACACATTTACTAGCCATCTATCTTCATCTCTTAAATGAAATTATACACACAACACACACTCACACACACACACAATTATATACAAATGCTCATTATTTACCACTATTTCCTTTCCTTTTCATCTTGACATCTTTGTCCTGGTTCATTTGTTGTTTGCTTATAATCTATCCTCAGGCATTTTCTTGGATGGGGAATAATTATATGTTCTGAGTTCTTGGTTTTCCCTAAATGTATTTCTTTCACCTTGGCTGGCAAATGACAACTTTCTGGGCATTGAGATTCTTGGACTGTAGTCATTTTCCTTTTGCAGTTTGTAGATGTCATTCCACTATCTTCTTGCTTCCTGTATTACAAATAGGAAGTTCTATGATACTTTGAATTCTCCTCTTTATAGGAGAAAATCGTTCTTTCTACTTGGGAGTTTATGTTTCAGTTTATTTTTAGAGTTCAGAACTGTGTCTTTTCTTTCAATCAAGACCATAAATCAATAAACCCTTTCAATCCACAGACTCTGATCTTTCTTACACCCAAAGAAATTTTCTTCTATTATACCTCTCCTCCTTCTGTTCTTATTTCTCCCTCTATAATTCCTATTATTCACATTTTGATTTCTAAACTATCCTCCAAGACTCATCCTTTTTATTCAACATTTTCATCATGTTTTATTTGTGCTATGTACTTTGATATATTTCTTGCACTTGGTCTTTCAGTTCACTAACTCATGTTTCAACAGTGACCATGTTCTCCTCCGATTTTTCCACTGAGCCACTCAATTGAGATGTGTTTTTCTTAGTATCTGAAATTTTTTTGTTCTTTGTTTGAATGTCCTTAAGTGCTCTTAATATATTTCAAAATTCAGGTTTCATTTATTTTCGCCAATAGTACTAGTTGCTTGGAGTATGTACTCTAATTTTCCTGCCTGATCTTCCTCTCTCCCTCACTACTGGCTCCCCTTTGATGGATTGTTATTTTTCACTGATAACTCACTGGAACTCTGGTCTGGTTGCTAGAGTATCCTAAATGGCAGAAGTATAACACTTGGAGAAAAGAAATGTAGACAGTCTACCAGTTCCCTGCCAAGGCATGAGGAGGTAGATCACTGTTGCCCTATCTCTGAATTTCTTTTCAGCCTCAGGGACAGAGAAAACTCAGCAAGCACATTCAGCTACTCTGACTTTTTAGCCTGTTGGGGAGACTTGGATACATAAAATAGTCAGATATTAACTTTCTCCCATACTGGTTCACAGACCTCTGAAGCCCAAGCTCTTCTTTACAATGTCTACTGTTTTCTGATCTTTATCCCTGAACTTCAGTACTATTCTCTAGTTGCTTGCCCAATTGATGGTAGAAGTTTTCAAAGCAGTGTTTCTCTGCCCAAGGTGTCACAGCAATTGTTCACAGATCTCAGTAGCGATTTGATTCAGAAAGACAGTCAGGAATTGGAAGTGAAGGGGAAGATGGCCATACATAGGTCACCTTGTTTTCAGAATCCTTAATTTTAAAAATATTGAGAAAGGGGAGAGGTATGTGGGTCTGGGGTTGTCTGGGAGTTCATTATCATTATTTCCAAGAATCAATACTTTCCTTAGAAAGCATATTCTTGAATATACAAAAACAACAATATGCTCTCTTTATGTTCTTAGATACAAATTCCAAAATATACCATAGCTACTAATCACTTGAAGTACGCTTTAAAGAGACCCCCGTTTTAATTATCCCAGGACATAATTATCTTTTGTTTTGGAAACAACTTCAAATCAATTTGCTATAGCTTCAGTTAGTAGAGAGACAAACTATGACTTTGGCAGATCATGTAAGTCTCCCACTGTCTAACTAGCAGGTCTTATAAATATGAAAAAGCATGTCAGCTGTTATATAGGAAAGAAACATGCACCCTACACAGTGGTTTACATGACATTACCCTCCATATTGTTCATAGCCCCATTACCGTTTTTGCTTTCTAGAAGAGCTAAGGATATAATGTCAATAACATTAAAGTGTTTCATTGGACTGACTTCTAAACAACTTAGATAATAAGGTAAAATAATCTAAAGCTCTGTTTTTTAATTGCGTGAAATTTTATGAACTTATCTTTTTAAGAATTAGGAAGCTCATACAGAATGCTCAAAATCTCATTACAATCTATTAAGTGCAAAAAACAAAAATACTCTGGACTGTTTGTCCTACTATCCAGATAGGAATCATATAGGATATGAAATTTGGATTTCACCCTTGAATCACTAGGTAATGTAATTCTGTGTACTCTATTCAATACAATATCCTGAATTGACTGTAGTAGATTTGCTTTACCACTGATGGGCGATATCTGATATATTTCTTTTCTGAATCACGGTAAATATAATTTTTTATTGGAACTTCTGCCATGACAGAATTTCATTAAGTATCTAAAAGGATAAAAGATCATGAGCATGTGTAAAAATGTTTGGGTCTTAGAAAAGTACAGAGAAACCCTGTAATAGGTATTAATGATTGTAACAATGCTAAATTTGAACCAGTCAAAAGAAAATAAGGAATGAATAGCCTGGTAAGCAAGAATCAAAGTAATCTTTCTAGGACAGCTACAAAAGAGTCTAATCAACATTGAATCCTCCAGTGTGCCAGGTACTGTGCTAAGCACTAAGGCTTCAAAGATTAATAAAATACGGTACTGCCCTTAAGGATCTGCAGTTCAGTGTAGTATAATTCTGAATGCTATCTTTCCTGGGTGATGAATGTCAAAGAATGAATGCACCCATTTTTGCATAATAAAATTCATCATTACACAAATAACAGATAGAAACAGAGGTATGCATAACACAAAATTACAGAAAAACAGCAACCATTTATTTTTGGCTTTTATACACTCTAGCAATACACTTTATAACAACTGTTGAGACTGTTATGTGAAATACCTGAATCAGAAAGGTCTGGAATCCTGTTCACTTTTCAGCTCAAATCACCCCTTCAACATAATATTGCCTTGTTCTCAACCCTTTGCTAGAACAAGAAAGATTATTGAGAGGGTGAGTTTTCAAAGGTATCTCTCTAAGGGTGAGATATATGAAGGGAAGGGAGGATGCAAACAATATAGCTGTTAAAAAGACTAGATACCACCAGATGTCAAAAGAACGAGAACAAAAGAGTACCAGTGACAATAAACCTGAAGGGGAAAGGTGTCATGCATAAACTGAATGTTGATTATCTAACTTCACAGTATATTGTATTAGTGATGTATCAATTTGAAACATACAAAATGATTACTGTAATATATTTCCTAATGCACTAGAAATAAGAGTCTGAAGGAAATATCAGAGATATTGTAATAAGGAAAACTGAAGACACATAAGTGATAGTATAGCTATTCCATTATTCTTTGACTCCATTCAGACAATCCAACTCTTCCCCACCTCTATATATATACATAATATAGCTCAACAATGAATATTATCTCTTAAAAACTTTTGAAGTCTCCAGTACCTTGCAGAAAAAGGGTATGAGTATGTATACATGGCATACACATCTGTTTGTATTTGGTTTGATGTCATTAAAATTATTTGAAATAACAAAAATTCACTTTAAAAGCTTATATAATTCCCTTTTCATTAACTAGTGCTGGCAATCATAAATATAATCCAAACTCATGTACACTGACTTTACCTGGACTGATCATTTGAACCGATTACTCTGATAGAAATGCATTTATCCTATCAAATAAAATTGAACCTTTCTTTCAGTATAGCGACAATTGAAGGAAAAGTTTACATAAGAGAAGTCTACACTCTATTCCACCTTAAGCCTGGTAGAGCCTGGCTCCATGAATGTGGGAAGAGGAGATATCAAAAGCTAAATTACGAAATGAAATGAAATAAAATTAAGGTATAATTTGTTTTACCCATCAAATCCTCAGAAAAGCTAGCAGATGTTTTCTTATATTTGAAAACTGGACAGCAGACGGTAACTTGTACTATAAATGCCCCCCAGAAACAGTGATTTCAGAACTGAATGGTACACAGCGGGTACTCAATAAATGACAGATATTCTCAGGTTTATCACATAGGTTTCTGTGCTAAATTGCATTTCTTTGTAATGCATCTAAACTTATTGCCTAATTCTAAGTTAGTATTGATGATCATGTTTTTTGTGCCAAAACCATAGCAGTCTTTGTATCCCAGGCTCTAGGTGGCCCCTATTTAAGCCAGCTGTTGGTTCTGAAACAAATCTAAGGGTGCAAACAACAAACAATAAATGTTAGGGCCTTTCAAAGTCAGTAGGATTCACCAAAGTTTTGAATATATTCTGTTTCTGTTCTGCCTCACCCTTTTTTTCTGCATGATCCCGATTCTTGGTTACTCAACCTGTTAGATTTAGGTCTCCTTTTCGACCTCTGCCTTCCCAGTACTGCCAGTATCTAAAGCTCTCTTTGACCTGTTCCTACTCATGATTTCCTCCATCTGCTTTGACATCTGTTACCCAGCTCCACTGTTGTCCATCCAACCAGATCAGGCAGTGGCTACCCAGTCCATCCTCTGTTAAAACCTTCAGATAAACTCCCTCACAGGAGTTGTACTTCTAGACTGAAGGGTTAAATTTTAAAAACAAACTTTACCATAGCAACCATTCCTCCCACTTAAGCTCTTTCACTTTGTGCCTTTCTCTGGAACCTTCTCCAAATCCACTATGCCTTTCTTGAAATAAAATTACCAGTATTAATCAGGGCGAGTACTAAGTGAAAATGGTCCCAGAAAAGAGGCATGATGAGGTGGTGATTAAGAGCTTAGGTTTTCTAGAATTGGACTTGAGTTTGAATTCCCAACTGTTATATACTAGCTGTGTGACTTTGAATAAGTTATTTAACCTTTCTGAGTCTTAGCTTATCTTTAAAAATGACATAATAAAAGTGCCTATCTCATAGGATTATGAAATTAACTGAAAAAAATTCAGATATAACCAATGTCTGGTACAGAGTTAAGTGCTCATACATGTTGGCTACTGTTGTTTAGTACAAGAACAGAATGTATTTTATTTTCTTTCACTATGCTTACAACCAATAATTTTGCCAGTGTTTTTGGTACCAATGCCTTTAGAAAAGGGTCTACATTAATTCCTCAGTACATGTGCTGGGTTTCAGTTAACTTATAGTCTAAAATCAGCTTCCCTTCTAAATATCTCTTAGAATGTTTTTTCCCCCTTATTTGCATGCATTGAAGCACTCATACCACCTTTTTTGCCCTATGGTTGATATAAAATTTTTCTTGCCATTTCTCCCAAATAGCTTAGCATTATCTAATATATTGTCACGTTTGCTGTATATTCCGTCTATGAGGTAATTTATAAAATGTTATGAGCAGTATCAAGAACGATGGATATGTATATGGAGGGGGAAGGAACCAAGGATTATATAGCTTTCTCCAGATAGCTGTTTCCATTTGTGAATAGGTAAAGGATTTGACGGTTTTGAGCCTCTCACTACCATTCATACTAGCAAAAGGAATGTGAGTCAATTAAAAAGAAACTGAGAGTGAAATTCTAAATGAAAACTTTGAGGTCATCATTAAATAAATACCTACAAGTAGGTACACACAAATTGCATGCAGTTTGTTTCAGATTCTTCCCACTATTCTTCATCAAAACAGAGTCAACTTTGTCTATCTTATCAGTCCTCCTATGTAAATCTATCCCTGGATGGATATAATGTAGGATCAAAATCAAATGCAGCAGTTAAAAATTACCAATTTTATAAGATCTATATGGAGATGGCTCCTGATTACTCGAAGTATATTTATTTTTTGCTTTAAAAATTAGGCACAAAAACCAAGTTTACCTTTTTCTTCGAATATATCTATCTATCCATATATTTTATAGAATTAGAACACAACTCTGAGTTAATTAATTCTATTATTACCTGCTTTCTCCAGTTAAGCAACTTTATGCAGAGTAAAATGCAAAGAATCATGTTTATAAATTCTATTACCAATATATCTACATGAGTGAAGGTGAGCTGGTAAAAATTTATGTAAACTAATAGACATTACAGTTACCAACTATAAAAGATTATCAGTACTTAATATTGTGGCTCTTGTACTACTATGCTATGTTTGAAAGCAAGTATCATTAAAATGAAACTTTTATCCAGGACTGAAAGTAAAAAGCAAAGTCGAATATTTTACATATACTCTTTCCTGGTGCCCCCTGCACATCACATCCAGTCACGTTATCTGAAGCTAAAATAAAGACTCAAGTATCAAAACAAACATACTCATATTATTAGAGCTGAAAGGGACCCTGAAGATGAAGGAAGCTAAGGCAGAGACCCAAACAAATTATGTGAAATGCCTAAGATCATACAACTAGTTGCTTGTAACATTATACCAAAAACAATATTTCCAATCTCTACATCTGAAATTTTTGACAATGTGCAATAAAATGAAAGAATTAAATCAAATATATGAGGGATTGGCTGATAAGTTAGATGTCCCCTCAAGCTAAAAACCATTGGATTTAATGACTTCTACTTACTGGATTTTATATTCCTAAGAAAATAAGTTTAAAATAACATAAAATTGTAAAAACTGACTAGAAGTAAAAACAGCTACAAAGAAAATTTATGCTCTTTCTTAAATCAAAACCATGGAAAAGGATATTCTTTTAATGCCTAAAGGAAGCCAGAGATTTATGGTTGTGTGTACATGTATGGTAGTGGTAGGGTTTGTTTTGTTTTGTATTGTTTCATTTTGTAAATTGTTAGAGGTTCCTTTTGTGATGGTAATTTGTGTCCCAAAAATGGGGGTACAAAGAAAATGAATTTCTGATAATTTATAAAGTACTTAGCCATATATAAATAAATAAGTCTCTAGAAACTTACTAATGACAGTAAGAAAATGGTTGCCAATAATTTCAAAACTAAAAATCCAAGTCTTTTTTAATATTGTTTGAATTTAAAATAAAGAACATCTTTTTTTAAAAAAAGGTCAAAAGTAACTGAAAAAGAGATTAAATCAGTACACTTAATTCTCTAAACTGTGTGTATATTTTTCCTGAAGTGCGTATTCATGAGCTGAGAGTAGAGACAGGCTGGTTGCTTTGTTTGACTATAGTTCTATTTACCTCATACTGTCAAGAACGGATTTTGACACTCACAGTATTAATATTGCTATTTTTATTGATATAATTAGCACTGCTATAAATAATTCCTTGGCCTGCCACATCTAAGTATATCATTAAAATCAGCAATATTAGGGCTTCTTTTTCTTATATGATGCCTTAGAAACAGTCTGCTGGCCCAAAAAACCATGGTGACTTCATGATGCGGAAGTTACTGGAAAAAAAAAGTTGTCCTGTCAATAGAGACTACTGTTTTGTGTATGACTTCACTAAATAAACTAGTTTATATTTGTTTGAAACTAAAGTTTCTTACCAATCTGCTGTTTCACTTTCACATCACACCATATTGTACCTAAAACAGGCAATCTGGATTTCCCGTTGCTACTTCCCTCCATCCCCCCACCCCCAATAGCTCAGGAATGGGTTTGAATTATGAGGCTTGAATACACAAAGCAAAAGAATTAAGACACCCAAAATTCAGAATGGGTAGGTGAAAATAAGTGTGCTTGAAGTCACTTGTATAACTGCTAATGGGTGGTCCACTTGTGAGTTTTTAATCATTACATGAAAGCAAAATCAAAACATTTTATCTTGCCTCTAGATCACATCAGCTGCGACAGTAACCTTATCTAAACCTTGAATAGTCTGTTCATAAAACAAAGTGGGGTGACCGACCCAGTGCATATTCAACACAGAATATGAAGGCCAAAACAAAATGACAATACAATTCAAAACAAGTTTGTGGAAATTTTGGGCTAGTATATTAAACCTTTCTTTGTCTCTATCTCTTGACAGATGGTTAGCCTTCATACAGTCTAGTATCTCTGGCAAAGAAATGACTGTGTCTAGCCAATAACACCCCAAATTTTGACTTAAAATGCACTGTACACATACTTACACTTACCTTAAAAATATGAATATTAATTAGTCTTTATTTTATTACTATAGAAATTTGACATGTCAAGACTTTATCTTTTACTCTATGAATACCCCTTTTGCAACTCTCAACTATCTTATTATGTGGATCCAGTTTAGATTTCACTTTAGATTTCATTCATTTTATGTGCTGCTTAGTAATCATGCTTTAAAAAAACTTCCCAAAATAAATTTTAATCCAAAATTATTACAAAATTTCCAAAGATTTAATTAGCTTGTATTTCTATGTTGCTCGGAGCAAAGGTTTGGTAAGTAACAGAGTATGTTAAACAAAATCACCTGGGAACTTTGAATGCCTTCCATGTCAAGGAACACAAGGCGGGACTGGAATCATTTATCCAGTAATGAAATATGTCTTTATTCAAAAACTGATCATATATAAATACATACTTACATGCACAGAAGGACACATTGATCAACCATCCTTACTAGAATTAGGAAAAGTTCTTAATTTTTAACATTCTATTAACCATTCTTCCACTTTGCTTTTTAAAAAAGATTTCAGCTAAAACAATATATTCTATTAGTTACAGTCTCTGCTTTTCATCCTAAATCTTCCTATTTGTAGCTTTCAGACGCTGCCTGGTCTGTACTCAAATAGCCACAGGCAATCTCAAAGTTCTCTAAAGTGCATTAATATGTACCTTTTCTAGAAGAGTTGATTATGCTACAAATTAGCATAGAGATCTAGTGTAGGTATAGATTCAAGCCCTTTACAGCAGGGGATGGGAGGACTGTAGGTAGGAGGATTGTGTGTAAAAAAAAAAAAAAAAAAAAAAAAAATCATGCTACTTAAGAACTGAACTCATACTTGACTAACAAAATAAAACTCACTGTGATAGAGAAAAATAACGAAAATAAGAACTTGTTATTTGAGACGTATGAACTAGGTTTTGGAAAGGTGAGACACCCACTACTTGAAGCAACAAACTCAGCTTCAAAATCATATACTCCCTTAACCAGGCACCAAGTTTCCTTCAGTTAGAAACCTAGAATTTTTACACCTACAGACTAAATGATTAAAGTAATACTAAAATACTCTGTAATGTTCCTCTTGCATTACAAATGGTCTATTAAATCAGAGAAGTGCCAATCAAATGCTTTTGTAGTTTGAAAGAAAGGTTTAAATAACAATGCATTTTTTGCAGGCCTCTCTTTCTGTTTTTAAAGTCACCTATAAATTAATTACAAATTTCCACCTTCTCTTGATAAAACCACAACTGTAAAAGATTTAGGCACTTGATTTTTCAGACATATTCTTAAAACAAATTCTAACTAAACAAATTAAGATATTCTAGCTTATGTTTACCACAATTTGCTAACAAGACAAAAGCTCCACAGGAATTTTACAGTAAATTCCAAGACACAGAATTTTTTTAATATAAAATAACATTTTATTTATTTCAAAGGCAAGCTTAAAATTACGAAAAAATAAAACCCCTATCTGTTAAAAAGACCTACTGAAACGTATGGAGAATATTTCATGACAATAACAAAGGGTACAAATAAGAAATACAGTAAGCTCTTCCTTTCTTATCGTTGGCAATTGGTAAAATCTCCCTGCCCCTCGAACTTCTCTAAGCTTTTTCAAATCATATTCCCCCAAATGAGAAAACAGCTAGGTTTTAAAGTTTCATCCCAAAATACCTTCTTCTAGCAATCTGAAGTACCCAAAGTGTATGCGACATTAGAATGTAAACTCCACATGGGTAATTTTATCCCTTGTTCACTTTTACATCCCAAGTATCTAGAACAGTGTCTAGAACAATTTGATGAATTTAAAAATCCATTTCAGAAAAAAAATTATTTCAGAGAATAAATCAGAGCCCATCAAGCTCCACTTCTGTATTCCAAATGTTTTAAAGAATCTCTTCTTACCACTTATTCTAAGGTATTTCGAATAATTTGTAATTAGTTTATAAATTTTAGATCCTTTATAGGAACTTAGTTGTATCTTTTATTGTTCTTCTAAAATGACCTAATTTTTTCTAGGAATTCCAATTTGGTTGGAAAGTCTTCTGAAAACTGACTACTGAGATAAAAGTAATTCATTTAAAATGGCTTTTTCCTTGGATTTTATTCCTATACCAAGTAGTCAAAAGTCGTGTTAATTTGACAGCAAGAGCAATTGTATATGTATGGGTCTCAAAAACTTCCTGACTTTACTTAGGACACTGGCAACACATCAACTAGTCGTTCTGAACAATACGCCTCCTCCCCCTACCACACACACACACACACCAAAATTACAACCCTCACATGTAAGTTGTTCTTTCCTCTAGTACTCCACTTAAACTCATATTGTCTTTCAGTAGCTAGTTGCTAGTAGCGGGTGTACACATTAACTATACCTGTATTTTCTTGGTATAGTAGTTATTTCAAAATACTGGCATCTTAAATGAACTAAACAGGTAAGCATAAAGAATTCTTCCTAAAAATGGATAAAATTTGACAATTTTTAGTCTTAAACTTCTTTCTTTAGTCTGTTAAAATTGGGACCTCACCATGAAAGGGCGTATTGCTTTGGAGGCTGGTAGCCAGTTAACTTGTCACCTGATCTTCATATGCAAAAGGCCTTTATTCCACTGGTCTGTGAGATCTGAAATCACAAAACCAAAAATACCCAACTGCTGGACTCACTGAGCAGATAATTATATTTCTAGAAAACTCACTTTTTTTCCTCTCCTCACTGTTTGAGCATGATGTATTCTCAAGGCTAAGCCCTCCAAAATTGAGCTCAATGGAAATCACATCCCCAACCTTAAGAATTAAACCTTGAGCGCTAAGCAATGAATAACATCAGCAATTCTTCAAGGACAATACCAAAAACTTTCTTGAAAGAAAACTACTTCCAAGAGGGCACAGTGAATGGTATTACCATGCACTATATGCGCATCAACTTTGATACATTCTGATTAAGAAGGACAAAGAGCAAACAAGGGCATTAAAAAAAAAAAAAAACAGTGTAAATTGTTCTTGCTGATGTCCTTTTCCAAGAAATACAGAAATGCAAATCGTAGCCAAAATCGGACTGGTCAAATTTATACGTGGGGGTGTGATGGGGTAGAAGGGTGTATTTTAACGATTCCCAAGCGATAGCAAAGGGTGCGTGGGATTAGGAGCAACAGGTAAGAAAGTAAACCATTTATGAATTTGTCGACGGTAACTGATTATTCAATGTGTAAAGCTAGAGAATGTATTTACAAAACGATCCTTATAATTCATGTTTTAAAACTTTAAATAGCGACAAGTTAAGAATACTAACTTTAGAACAGAGCTTGCTTGAAAACATTGGGGGAATGAGTGGTCTCTTAATTTTCTTAGCTGAAATTTACACATGACCACGCAGTGAGAAAATTCCACTTGAGCAACATTTTGGTATTTTTAATGGTAAGAAGCAGTTAAGACAATTTTCACATGACTAGAAGATTCACAAATTCAACTTAGCTTGGGCCAATGCTGATGTGAGGACAGTACTTTACCCGCGGGCTGCTTCCAAATTATTTCCTGTTTCATTCAGATTTTTACTGGAGAACTGTCATCCTGATACTGACCCCATTCAACTGGGTTGGGTTAAGAGATCAGCGGATTACCGCGCTAGTTAGTGTAGCTGTACGCCATATTGTGTTTTTCGCGAATGTTTATCGTTTATGTGTGTGCCTAGCATATGTTTGTACAAGTGTGTTTATCTATACACCTTTTAGAAAATCCCTGCCTCCTGCCTCTTCAGCATCCTTAAAAAGGCTAACAGCTTCAGGAGGGCAGGGCGTGGGGCGGATGGTGGGAGAAGACCAGAAAGCCACACGGACAGTAATGCATTAAACAATGTAAAGGAGAGTGCATTTCTTTTAAACTTTCAAAAAGCTTCCAACCGTTTTCTCTCAGCTATGGAAAAAGCGTAAACATTTTTTAATGTTTGCAAAGGGGCCCAAAGGAGGAGAGAAAGAAGGAAAGCTGTTTTCCCTTCCCATGCCCCCTTCTCTACAGTCGTAGCAGCGAAGCAGGCGGCGGCCGTTAGCTCCGGCGTCTGGAGGGGCGTCCAGCGGCTCTGGGCCAGGACCCCTCCCGCCCCCCAGTTCTCTGAAGACGCTCCAGATACCGCCAGAGCCACGGCAAGCGGGGAAGGGCGAGAAGGGAGGGGGCGGAAGACAAGCGGGCGCCTCTAGCAGCTCCTGAGCCCCGGCTAGTCCCCCTCAGCTCCTCTTCTTGGTAGCGGCAGCTCCAGACGCGGGGAGTAGAAAGAAGGCAGAAGACACGTTTCCAGCTGCGGGACGCCCCGCCCGATCCTGGAACCCGGGACCCTCCCGCGTTCCCTCCCTCCGCGCCGGGTCAGGCGAGGCCACCGCCGCCGCCCGGCGCGAGGAGGGGCGCTCGGGGAAAGGGGCCGCCGGGGGGGGGGGGGGGCGGGCGCTCGGCCGGCCAACAGCCCGCGGGCTCGCCACTCTAACTCGCTCCCCCAACCCCACCCCGCGCGCCTCCTTTCCCGTCCCACCGCCCCCCACTCCAAGCGCCTTGCAGACGCCCCGTCCCCCACAGCACGCACACACCCCTCCCTCCAGCCCGCCCCACAACAAATTAGAGTTTTTGGCGTTACCTCCTCGCGCTCTTTAATCTTCTTTCCTCAACTCCTAAACTTCCCCCCGCCCCTACTTCTTCGGCAGAAGGCCCACATTGGGCGCCTCACGCCGCGAACCCTCTATCTTTTCCTGCTATTGGGTTGCCCTCACGCCACTCTTGGCTTCAGTGAGCCAATAAGAATGGGACGCCCCTCATGAGGTTGCCGCCCATAAACAAAATACACTCTTCCTCCTCCCCTCACCTGTCCCCGCCCCCATCTGCCTCTTCCCTCATCTCTACCAGCTTCGATTGGGCTAGAAGAGGCCCAATCCGCTATCTCAGACACCCATTGGAGCACGGAAACTTCGCTCCGAGAACTGTTAACAGGCGATTGGTCAGCAGTCTTCCCACTCCCCCCCCTCACCCCGCCGCACCTTCGTCCACTCTGGAGAGGTCAGTCATATCTCGTTGTTCAGTGATCCGAGAGGTGGGAGGCTATTGGTTGAGAGAGCCCGTCAGACCGGACTAGAGTGAGTCGTGATTGGTCAACACAGATACGATCATGTTTGGTTGTCTAACCTCCGCCGCGCCCCCTCTTTTTCTCCAGGCCCCCGCCCCGTCCTAACTGCTTTTACTTTCTACGCATTTCTATTTCCTCCTTTATTTATTTATTTGTGATAAACTTAAATGACCTGGCGACGGAGGCGGGACTCGAGGCGAGGCCGAGGATGACGAGGGACGGCCGGGGGCCAATTGCCGAGGGGGCTGCCGGGTGAGGGGCAGCGGCGGTGGCCAGTGAGAGGCAGGTGTCTGGAGCGCGCTAGGCCTATGGAGTCGGGATGCCCCAGCGGAGGCGGCGGTTACCCGCTGTCTGGCGCGGCGACCTGGCGCGGGGAGCCGCGGGAGGGGAGGAGAGGGTGTCGCTGTCGCTGACGGCTGAGGCGGCAGGAGGGAAGCTGGATCCCGGGCGGTGGGAGGGAAAGCGGGAGAGAGGGTCTGGCGAGGCGGCGGCGCTCAAGGCCACGCTGGGTCAGGCTTGGTTCTTGTGGAGCGGGGTGCAGGTTGCCAAGCCAGGAGGTCGGCAGAGGCCGCTGAAGCAGTGCCAGTGCTCAACGGGAAAATGCGTTCGTTCAGGAGGTTTAGAAAAATGCTATGTAAAGCAGTTTGGAGTAAGCCGCCGTTAATATAAATGAGAATATTATTCTAACGGGAGAAGCAGATTGTTTCGTATTACTAAACGCCTGAAGTACCAGCGACCCAACCCGAGCCCACAAAATTCAATATCCTGAGGGCTAGAAGGAACAAATAAAGCAACACGGAAAATTAAATGCGGTTCAGATGCTTCAATAAAACCTTCATCCTCATCCATTTGTCACTCAACCTAGCACTCCCCAGAGCCAAATTCTTACCAAGTGTTGGTCCAGTACTCAGGCATGGGGGAAATAGACGAGGCTTAAAGCCGGCAGGAAGCTCAGGGAAGATTCCTAAAAAGGATTCCTAAAAAGGGCTAAGAGAGGAAGGGAAAAAAAAGAAAAATTGCTTTTCACTATACAAAAAAAAAAAAAAAAAACCTGCCAAAATTAAAAGTTGCAATATTTGGGGAACTCAGCAACAATTTGTCACAAAATAAGGGACTCTATTAAAAATACCATGCATACAAATAATATACTGGATTTGCAACTTGAAAACAATTTTTTTTATAGGACATGTATTTGATGTATAGTTTCTAATAGACTCAAGTCCTCTAATTTTTATCCTAGGCTTCCTTGGGACATACAGCATGCCTTAAAGAAAAAATTATTCATGAAACTTGTTAAAGATGGTTAGGCAGATTTTATTCAGGACCATTGAGGTAGGTGTAGATAGGATCATTGCAGTTGAATTTTGCAGGGGGTAGAGAGATTGGGCTCAATTTCATATTAAGAGTAGGCAAGTGGGAACTTTAGCCAAGGAAAAAGGTGAGGGTCAGTGGATGGAAAATTGCTAAGAGGAAACATTAGGGGTAAGGGAGATTTTGGCTAAACCAACCTAGCAGTATTCTTGCTGAAGACAGGCCAGGGTGATCAGACATCACCTTGGGGATGGTGGAAGATGAGGAACCTGATCATATATCTAGGGTAATGGGGGTTGGGGGGAGTTCTTGCTAAAGCTGTATTTTGCAAGGAAGTGTACAAATGCCTGGCTTTGATTAGCGGTCTTTGGCAGAACCTAAGCAAAATAAATAGGCCCTGGTGGAAAAAAATGTACAAGGCCTTGACATCATAAATAACATTAGATCTGTCTTCTGAAGAATATATGTATGAAGGTCTCAGAATCCACAAAATTATTGCATCAGGTGTCAAATTTGAAGACCAGTAAAGTGTACAAATTTCTATTACATCTGGAAGCCAAAACATTTTAGAATTTATGTATAAATCTTAGGTACAACATGATGTAGTGATCATAGTTTTTAAGTATTCCATACAGAATAATCAGCTTCACATGAGAAAATTCAGTAAAACTTAACAAAGGTGTTTAAATAGTTTAATTCCACAACTTTAACGAGGTGCAATAGCTACTCTCTAAGTACTACTTAATATTCATGCTTTTCAGCAAGTTTTTAAAGCTATTTTCAGTATATGGGCATGAGAGCTGTTAGGATTATAATGATAAGGCATTAGGAAAGCAACGTAAAATATTCTAATTCAATATTAGTGATCAGGTGAGGCCTTGGATGTTACTGCCCCTATTTAAGATGGTGGTTATTTATACCAGTTCTCATGATATTAGGATCTGGGGTTAAAATGCTTCTGTCTATAAGGAATGCCTCAATCTTTATGTTTACATTACACACGCACAGACCTCAACCACCAGCCCCCCCCACACAGATATACAAACATCCCAAAAGATGCAGCAAGAATTCCATAGTAATGTTAAATAGTTTTCCTATACACAAGCAATAACAGAAAATGTAATGGGAAAAATATCCCTTTTTACAACTGTGAAAAATGCTATAAAACATTTTCAATGGTAACAATGAAACACTGTGTGATCTGTGTAGATTAAACTGTAAAATTGCTGTGGACATCAACTAAGATTTACAAATGTCAAATTGCAAGTGACAGAAACCCAGTTCAAACCACCTTCACCAATTAAAAGAAAATCATTGGCTTGTGGTACTGGAATGATAGGGCTATAGTTGGTCCCAAGCACAACTAGATCTGGGACTCAAGGAGGTCCCTGAGCCTTATGCTGAACATCTATTTTTTTTATCCTGTGCTTTTTTGGGGACTGTTCCTCCCAAAATCCAGTCATGTGATTCAGATAGAACTACCAATTATAATGCCCACCTCCTGTTAGCAGGTTGAACACACCATCTAGTCCCTATAGGACCTGATACTGATTTTTATATATGCTATGTAAACCAGAGATTCAGTTAATTTTATGTGTTTACTTATTAACTTTGTATCCAGACATCTTGGTGAACTCTTTTATCATTTATCAGTTGACTCTCTTGATTTTATGTAGAAATTCATATCATCTACCAGTGATAGTTTTTTGTCTCTTTTCAGTGTTTTAATATATTGTTTTTCTTATTTTGTTGGCCAGACTGACAGCAAAATGTTGAGTAGTAGTTACAGTAGTGTGCATCCTTGTCTTATTTCTGCATTTTTGATGTTGCACCTTTAATTTTGTTTCTTGCTGAAAGTTCTGTTAAAGAAGTTGCTCTATCATCACAGCTTCCAAAGCACTGCATTTTAAAAATCATGAATGAATATTGAATTTTATCAAATACCTTTTCTAAATGTATAAAATAACCATAATTATTTTTATTTATTCTGTTAATGTATTGAATTATAATGATAGATTTCCCTAGATAAATTTTCTTAATTTTATTACTATTCAGTAAATAATATGTTTAACTTACTATTATTTTTATTCTGGAATTTGCAAACTTCAGACATTATTATTCATAAGTGACATGGACCTTGTTGAACCTTTCATCCAATTTTGAAATTTTATTAGACTAGCTTCTTCAAATTAGTTGGGAAAATTTTGTCTTTTACCGTACTTATGGCTTTTTTCCTTTTTTTAAAAAGGATAGATCTTTATTTTCTCAATTCTGTAGTTTTTGGTTATTGTACCTTTCTACCTCTTCCTTAGTCATTTTGGTAATTTAAATTTTCTTAGAAAAATATTCATTCTAGATTTTCAAGTTTATTTTTTAAATTTACATAATGTTACTTTTATCACTTATCTTTTTAAAGTGTCCATAATTAGTGTCTATCCCAGCACCATATTTATTTCTTAGTGAACAGATTATTTTATTTGTTCATGTATTTATTTGTTTATATAATTGTGTTTGCAATTTATTTAGTTTTTAAATTGTTTTAGCTACATACATCTGAATCATCTTCCTACATAAGGGGAATGTTATAATCTTACCTTATCTATTACCGTGTAATAAACTATTCCAAAACTTAGTGACCTAAAACAACCACTCATTTATTTGCTCCTGATTATGTGAATTAGCAATTTGGGCTCTACAGCTCTATGTTTGGGGCTTCGCTCCAGATCACACAAATGTCAGAAGTTCCACTTGTTTCCCCTTTATCCTATTAGAGTCACTCTATGGTAAGCCTTCTCAGTACATGCACAGACTCAATAGATACTCCTCAGGAAAAAGTAGTTGGAAAACGCAGCTTACCCAGGAGAAGCTCTTCTCTCTCTAGTATTTTAATTCATGAGTTCCTCTTTGCATCCACAAGTCTCTGATGTTTTTAAAAATATAGTTTTTGTGATTTATCTCATGTTTTTCCTAGTTCAAGTGGGAGTTATGGCCTGTTACTATCTTCTCCATCCTGTCTGGAGGCAGAAGTGAATGTTTTAATTTCAGATATAGTATTTTTCAGTTGTAGAATTTCTGTTTGATTCCTTTTGATGAAGTTGTGTCTATGCTGAAATTTTCCATCTTTTCCTCTTATTCTAAACATATTAAACATATTTATTGTAACATACTTGAGTAGTCAACTCCCACACCTGTGAGCCTATATTTATTGTTGTTTTCCTTTCGCGTGAATCATTCATTCCTGTTTTTTAGCATGGCTCATAATTTTTTACTGAATGCTGTATATTGTGATGAACAATTACGGAGATTAAGCTGCTTCTGGGAGGCAGAGGGCAAACACAAACAGATCACCTTGATCCTTGTAAAGGTTGGTGTTAGTGTTTATTCAGGCAGGTCTGTTTCAGGCAGATTTATTTCCATAGGCATAGCCTTTCTGGAGTCTCAAATAAAAGTCTGGGTGTTACAGTTTCTTCTTTACTTTAGCAATCTCTGAACTCCATCCTCTGTCTCCCAAGCAAGGAATTTCTGCTCAACCATAGCCTCATAGTTACTGTTTTGTTACTCTGTTGCATATCCAGCTTAAAAGTTCACAGATTCCTCAAGGGGAAATCAAACAGAGTTTTAGACTGACTTCTCTGTCACTCCTTCCTCTGAAATTTTGTCACTCAAGCTTCAATGACTTCGGCAGAGTCAAACCCTATCCTCTCTTGCCTCTTCCCAGTGAGCCTGTAGCTTTCTACTCAGACTCTTGTTCCCTCACTTTGTGAATTAGAAATGCCTCAGAGAAGGGGCCACGTTGCCTTTAGAGCTCTCCTCCTCGTGCTTCCCTTCTCTCAGCAATCATAGCCCCTTAAACCCTGTCTGTATCAGCTGTCTTCAAACAAATGTTTTATATATTTATATTTTATTTGAGTTTTGTCGTTGTTTCTGACACAGAATTAATCTAATATGAGTGCTCCATTTTAACTAGAATTCCTGTGAATTAACATAAATCACTTCACCAAGCTGAGTATACAAACCCAGGCCGCAAGTCTTTTAATACTCAAATGTTCCTAACCGTTGTCAAATAGAGCAAGTATGACTTTCATCTAAACTCAGAATGTCCTAATGATAAGTCTGAGATTTTCAGAGTTGCTTACTAAGTCCAAGGGGTCATTTTTACTCATTGCATCATGACCAGAATATGTGATTTATTCACTAGGGAGGGTTTTTATTGATGCTATTGCTTCCATCCAGTGTTGCTTTGAAAATTGATGGGTCTCTGTTTATGGTAGATAGTGTTTTAGCGTCTGATATGTATGTCACTACAGCTGGTTCCACTCTGATTTCTATAGTGTGGAAACCCCTTTCCCTGTGTTAGTGTCACAAGCGTGGGATTCAAATCTTACAGTGATTTTATTGTAGGGCTCTTTCAGAGAGAGAGAAAGGGAGTTTTCTCTTGGAAAGGTGGTGGCATCAGAAGGATTTCTTGCTTCAACCATATGCTAAGCCATAACAAGCCCTTTCCTACAAACTTTGTGTCCTAATTCTCAAGTAAGAATGGAATTATTTCACTCATTGTCCTAAGGTCTGCTCCAGACTCTGTCACTGGTTAAATCACATTTTGGCTAAGGAAAAATTTATGATGATACCAAAGAGCAATCATTTAAATGAAATTTACCCAACAGGGTTCTCCCTTTCTGGGGCTATGTTGTTCTGTGAATGCCTCAATTTTGACATGAGGATCACTTTTAGTGTTAAAGAATGTCCACAGATGTGGTTTATATTGGAAAGCTACTAGAGAAGATGTATTAGTTTCCTGGCGTGTTGTAACAAATTATCACAAACTTAGTGGCTTAAAACAACACAAATTTGTTATCTTACAAGTTTGGACATCAGAAGACCAAAATCAATCTCAGTGGGCTAAAATCAAGGTGTTGCAGGACCTTTTCTAGTTTCTGGAAGCCACTGCATTCCTTAGCTTGTGGCCGCATCCTCCATCTTCAAAGCCAGTAGCATAGCATTTTCTAATTGCTCTCTCCCTAATTCAAACATCTTCTTTTTCTGTCATTCCTTGCCTCCCTCTTATAAGCATCCTTGTGATTACATTGGGCTATCTGGATAATCCAGAATAATCTCCGCATCTCAAGAGCCTTAATCACATCTGCAAAGTCTCTTTTGCTATGTAACACATTCACAGGTTCTGAGGTTTAAAATATGGACACCTCTGGGGGCAGAGGGGACAATTATTCATCCTACCACAGAAAGCTTCTTGCCACTTTCATCATTGTACTCTCATATAAGCCCAAGGAATATAGGGCTGTAATTTTTAAAATTGAATTTAATATTCTAAACATAATTCCCTAGGTCTTAACAGTCCTTGAGCGGATCTTTCTTTTATAGAATTCCATAACCCGAGGATTAAACTGCTTAATTTCTATAGCTCAAGAATTTCAGGACTATTTCCTAATGTGTAGACCTTCAGAGGGTTAGGGTGGATTAGGTAGAGACGGCAAGTAGGGTTTCTACATTGCTAATTGTTTTTTAGAGAACACGTTTAAAATCTGTTCTTTTAAGATCTTTTGAAATTATGCAACAGGCGTCAGTTTGGAAATAGCTCAGTTTATCAAAGATCAATTACATATCTCTCACAGGGCAATGGAAAATGCAATGGCATCTAATCAAGAATCACAGCCAGGAAGCTAGAGTCAGAAGAAAGACCAAACTCCATCAAAGTTTCTTCTTCGTCTCCTTCCACAAAGCCAGTAAGCCTATTCTCTAATAGAGAGTTACTTTACTTTTTGTCTATTTGTAATTGGCAGAAAGAAACAAAAAGACCTTTGGTGACCTGTTTTTTTCTTGAAGAATATGATTTTTACATTATGACAGAGGTCTCCAGCTTTGTGAACCCTTCCAAAAGTGGATCATGCCTCTAGGTAAAGAAATACTAACCCTCATCACCTGCTAGAGAAAATATAAGAGAAATTTGAGAGATTGGTTTCTTTTTTTCAAATCGTGCATCCCTAAACTATTTGTGCAGAAAATTAATATGCCGTGTATTAAATCTCCAGAGAAGATTTGTTTAAATCCTCTTTTAGTAACTCCAGTGTTTCTTCAACGTCTTAGAATTTTAATGTTTCCAGGTTTACGAAATGCACCTAAATGATATTCTAAATGCCAAGGACATTTTAAGTTTCAAAACAGGATGCCTTTCTGAGATTAAAATTTAAACAACTGTCCTCATAAAAATCATTGGAAAGGACAGAAGCCACAGGGGGAAATGACAATAAACTTTTAAGTTAGAAGACTGAACTGGTATTTTGAAAAAAAAAAAAAGCCTATTTTCAGCGCCTTTTAAAGATATACAATAAATGTGGTTGTTCAAGAATATACAAGTATATTATGTTAACTTGATTTTCTTGGCCTATTTAGAGATCATAAACCCCCCAAAAATGTAAGGCTTTTTTCCCCCAGTTTTTTAACAAGTCATCGTGAAAAATGTTTTCCTTGCCTTCTAATCTTACCATTTCCTTCAAGCCTTCATAGGCTATACACTTTGCAAATAATGTTCAAAATTGTGAGACTGCAGTACTGTCATTTTGAATGAAAATTTTTCTTTGGATCCATACACATCTGTCATTATGGCCAGTACTGATAAGCTCACTATGGGGCAGAAGGCTGGCTTTGGAACCAAGAGCTTTAAAAATGTTCAAGGGTTTGACTGAAAGGCTAGTACTGTTGAAAGCATATAAGAACTAAACACTTGGAATAGGTGGTTATATTTTCCGGAAATTGGGATGATTTAGATTTGAGGGACAAGCAAAGGAGTGGTTCCTTATAAACAAAAGATCTACGAGCATATAATCACAACCCTTGCTAGCTCTTTTATTTCCTGTCACTCCTCAGGCATTTTAGTGCTTCCCGTTATCAGCAGTGTAAGAGAAGTGGTACATATGTCTGAAGTAAATTTGAGTACCTTCCTAGAGGAGCAGAAGACCAAGGGAAAGGGAAGGAAAGCCATTTAGACCTATTTCCTGATTCTCATTTTGAACACCTTGATTTACTTTAATCTGTACATACTGAATCAGTGCTTGCTTTCCTTGTTGTCAATATTACCTATACTTCAAATTTAGAGATAATATAAAATTTGAATTTGGTAGGAATGCAAAGCATAGACCTTGAAAATTATTGCATTGTGCATTGTTATTTGCATTTATATATGATGATTTAAATATGATTTATATATGGCTTAAATATTGTAGGAGAAGTCTTTTTCTCATTCTCTCCCAAGGGTAATAGAAGTTTGAACTGTAAACATTCAGTTATTTATGTACTGAACATATGTTTATTGAGAACTTCCTAATTTTGCTAAATATTGCACACATAAATACAAATTAGTCATGGTCCCTACTCATCACTAATCACACAGTCTACTAAAAGAAACATGTTAATTCTGTTACAATCTAATAAGGGGCATGGTGGAGGTATGTTTTAATGCCTAACATTTATTAAATACTTACTATAAACCTAAGAACTGTATGTACAGTTGATTTTTCTAATAGTTTTATGAGTTAAGTACAATTATTATCTCCAGTAATACAGATGAAGAATTGAGGCTTAGCAAGGTTAAAAGCATAGTGAATTCAAGGAGTGTCAAATAGTTTACTATGATTGACATCTATGTTACAGTTGAGGTATCCTTTATTGTGGGACAGAATTGACTCTTGAGATTTTTCTTTTTTTGGTAGACTGGTTGAAATATCATCTAATACAGCTATCCTCTTTTTCAATCTCTATGTTAACCATCAAACTTATGGCCTGCTTGTCTGATTCCCCCCAGTGTTCTGCCCATTTGTCAGAGCCTAAGGGTGATGGGGGTGGAAAAAGTCTTGGAAAGAAGGGGCCAAAACCCCTCTAACAATAACAGATGCATGGGAGAAGAGAAAAGTCCAGAAAAGGATAAAAACCACACCCAAAGAGAGATTTCCAAAACAGTAACTGCAGAGGAAAGAATGAAGCCATAGGGATGTCAAACCTCTTGTGTCATGTGGGAAGTTTCAGCCCTTAGCACTGGAGCCCACCAGTGCTCTTGGCCTTGATCCACATAATCTTTCTTTATTCATGATGGTGTTGGAAGGAGAGGAAGCCTTAAACCTCCTTTGGAAACTGTAGTATAAAATAGATAATAATCCTCCAATGGGGGCATGTAGAATGGGCACCTAACCAGCTATTGAGAGGGTGATGAAATTATCTAAACCATTTCTGAACTTTTTTGGTAAATTTTAGTCAGTACTGTCCTTTAAAGTAGCAAATTGGTTCTTTTGCCTGAATAGTAAATTAAGGTTTTCTGACCAATGGTCATATTAATATTCAACTTAGTTCTTAAAGATCATGATATTTGCATTATTTCTGTTTTGTTTCCAAATCTGGTTCTTATAACGGCCTTTTCAATGGAGGAATAATCCAGTCTTGGAGCCACTAAATTGTGCAAAACAAACACTACTGAATTAGTCAGGAGTCTACATTTGCAAGTAGAAGAAACCCAACTCAAATTATTTTAAATGATAAATTATACTATATTAGCTTCCATATGAAGATAGTACCTCATTGCTCTTACCAGAAAACAGTCTCTCCTGTTCTTTCCTGGATTTTTTTCTTCGCTTTGACTTTATTCTCAGGTGGGCTATCTCTGTGTAATGGCAAAGATGGTAATGAGAACTTCAGGCATACATGATCTTCAGCACAAACTGGTTTAAATAATAAATGTACTGGCCCACATAACAAAAGTCCAGATGTAGTACAGTTTTGGATGTGGTTTGATCAAACTCTCTGGGATTCTCTTAGCCCATCTTTGTGTGTTAGCTGTAGTTATAGTGGTCCTAGGCCTTACAGATGCCACGTCATCAGAGTAAGTAAATCTTTTCCCTCAATTATTGGACAAAAATGTTGAATTTCATTCTGTGAGGACCAACTAAAGTCATCGCCCATTCTGGAACCAATATCTAGAGCAAGAGATTTAGAAACTCTATTGATTGGCTTATATTAATCAGGACCCACTTCTGGAGTTGTATCGATCCAACCCAAACGCCTGTTACATAATGGGTGGCAGGTAAGATGGATACTGAAAAACGTAATAACCAAAACCACTGAATGCATACTTCTGTAAAGTCCTGGGGGTTTCCCATTGGGAGAGTTCCATGGACTGACACAAGCCTCAGGCTTATCTAGGCCCCTCTGGATTAAAAGTAGAGAATCAGTGGGTCTCCATATGGCAGAGAGGAGTTTGGGGAGCTCTATGTACTAGATCACATCTCCAGTTGCTCTATTTTATATTCTGCATGGAGATTAATCTTGTCTACTACCATGGACACACAGACTAGAAAAATTATATTTTAGAATTCTTGAATACTAACAGCTGAATTTTTATTTAGAGTATGAAAAGATTAGATAATATTTTCCAATGGGTGGAAAAAATTGAGATTTACAGCATTTCTTACATAGAAGGAAGCAATATTTGTTTTTCTGGAAATGAAAGCTGCAAGAAAGTAAATCATGTTTTAGGAGAAATTGGTAGAAAAAGACAGTTTCTCCCAATCCTTTCATAAAATGTGAGAATTAGCATGGCTTTCAAAGAAATGCAGTGGTGGCTGATACAGGGACTTAATTCTAATGAAAGGACACACGATAGTCTTTGGTATTAGGAAGAATATTTATGCAGTTTTTTCTTAATTAGAAAAATATAGTACAACTAATTTGATCCTGCATACATTTTAAAAAATATATTATTGCCTTTCTTGCATCTTTATTGGTACCTTTAAAGTTAAAGTTGAAGCTTTAAAATTTTGTAAAAGTTTCAGATTCAAGTATAGACTTCCAAGGAAGGATCAAAGTTATGAGATGTAATTTAAGAATATTGCTAAGTAAAATACTTCCAAGGTACCCTATCTTTGATTTATCTTTTCTATTAAAGATTAATAGTTTGAAATGTCAAAACATCACAGACTTGAGAAAAACTTCAGCCTTGTAGAGTTACTCTGTATACTTATATATAATGAGCCTCTAGTGTGCTGTCAGAATGCAGTGTGGAGCTGAAGCCTGAGAGATAATATCCCACCTCCCCTGCTTCTATGCCCCAAGGTGGGTGTGTGTGGTTGGTGGTGGGGCATTCAAACAGCTGACAATATACATAGCTGATATTTTCTGGCCCACCTTCATTTGTCACTCTGCCTCTCCATAGTTATTTTTTCACCTCCAGGTATGATTTTTATTTGTGCAGAGAACTGAGAAATGAAAAGTTTATCCAGCAGACATTCAGTGCTGTGAATACACAGTAGTGGTTTAAGAAGGTTGCTGGTTGATTCTTCATTTCTAATGGAGGTAAATTAAATGCAGGAGAAAACAATAGATTAGATAAACTGTTCTTTCTGCTATCTGGGAAGAAGTCGTATAGGACACCCCACATCTGAAAGAAAGAATTCAGCTGTCATTATTGAAAATAGCGTATAACAAATACATTTGGGATAATTTTAAAATTAGTTTTAGAAAGAATATCGGGATTAGATGTCACTCCAATTTAATATGTTCTCCCTGAGGATCTCAGTGTGTGAACACTGTGCCAGCTCCTTGGGGAAGATACATAATACCTCTACCTTCAAAGAGCTGATGGTCTCAGTAACTAGAAAGGCACACATGCAGCTTGCAATGAAAGATGCAAGACAGCATATAATAAATGGATAGTGTTTTAGTCAGTTATTTTCATGTCCAGTCAAAAAAGCCTCCCTGGGGGTTTTCATTAGAATTTGTGTGATAAAAAGAGAGGTGACATCTCATGGAACTCCAGGATAAAAATCCATGCCATGGCAATATAGGAAGGTGAAATGCTGGAAACTTTTTCTGGATTCGAGGCAGCTAGTAGGACCCCTGCACAAATGCTCTTCCATTAGTGTGATATGACTACTTGCTAGGTATATTTTTTTTCTCTGTCTTCCTCTCTGCTGTCCTCTCTTCTAGAGTTCAAGTTCAAATTCCTGAGAGAGAATCTGTTCAACTTAACTAATTTTGCTGAGCTTTTCTTGCCCAGCAATGGCCAGTGGGTAGATAAACTGTTTGTTGGGGTTGGGCAGAGGAAGAGTGGTCTGTGATGAAGGACACTGCTCCCTTGGGGTACCTCTTCCACCAGGCTTTGTAAGTGTGTGGCAGGGGGTACCATAACCAACATGAAAACAGCAGTAAGCATATTGGTAATAAATGCTCTGGGAAATCAAAGAAGGGAGTACTTAATATGGAATTGTTAGCCTAGTGAAACTTCATGGCAAAGGGGGATTTGAACTGTGTCCTGAATGGTGAGCAAGAATCTAGTTGTAGAGACGAGGGAGGGAGGGATTCTAATATAAAAGTGTTGTACTACCTGAATAATAGCTACAAAACTCATAGTAACTGGGACAAATTTTTAATATAACTTTAAAAAATTTGTGAGCCCAAAAACACTTACATCATTTAATTAGATTAAGGACTAATTTTCTAGCTGTGGAGGTGAAGCCAGGAACATTTTTTTTTTTTTAATCTCCCTACTAACTGAGTGGGTCTTTATGCAGAGATGTGATCTCAAAGTAGAGATAAGCATATGCTGACTATATTGCCATCCTAACATGAACTAAGAGGGGAATAAAGGGGAAAATCCCTAGCAGAGAGAAAGAGTTAGGAAGTACAGTTTCTTACAACTCCATGTGAATTATTTTAGCCAGTAGATTGAGGCAGAAGTGGAAGTATGTCAGTGGTCAGCCTAGGTCAAGAGGACTTGCTTTTTTTTTTTTTTTTTTTTTAATCTTTGTGCACTTCTGCCATTACCACAGGAAGAATAGGCCTAGCCAGCTTGCTGGACCCAGGAAAAGAATGAGAGACATGCAGATCATAAGTGCCCCAGCTGGGTTACTCCCATCAGCCCATTCTAGATCAGCCAGCCTCTAGTCAAATCACTGATGAATGAGCTAAGTAAATGCCACTGAGATTTAGAAGTTCTTTTTCACATAGTGAGAGTGGACACAGGCACATTTCTTCAAAATATGTCTTTAGATGTGGTAGCTTTAACCAGAATGGGGTTGTGGGCGTGACCGGCACTCAAAGTGCCACAGACTTCCCTCCAGCAAAGAGGTGTTTCCCTTAAAGCCCAAGACATAGAGACCGCAAACAAGTCAAAAGATTGATAAAACAAAAAACTCCAATAAGGAAAAATGTATCTCCCTGTGTAACTACATATACAAAAATCTTAATCCTTGGTGCTCTAGGCTTTGAGTATGGCTGGTAAATTCAATGTAATGGTTTCAAACCTGGCAGGGAAAGGAGTCCCAGGCATCTATTGGAAGGGCAAATCTATTAGTAGCTGAGACTTTCTCATACCTTTCCTTAATGTAAGCAACACTCATGGGGAGCTGTAGAAAATGCAGGACAACATAGATATTTGACAGGATCAGGAAGTGCACATGGAGTTTCAGGTATGACTTGAGCCAAAACCCAGTAGCCAAGAGCTAGACTTCCTCTGGGGAAGGATCTTGGCTTTATGAGGTGGGAATGTCAGTGTAGCTGTTAGAGTATCCTAGAGATGGTTGAGACTACAAAGAACCTTTTCATAGCCTTTACTCTTTACGGCTCAGGGCAAGAGTGGCCACCATTAGTATGCGTGGGGCATTTGTAAGCATGATAGCCAATATTGCAATTTGCCTCCCACATGCTATTTAATAATTTTACCTTGATTTTATTTAAATAATACTTTCCTTTGGTACTCTGTGTAACATGTTTTCAAGGAAAAGGGGTAGTATGTGTAAAGATAGCTAAAATGTAGAGTGAGATTTTCCCAGGCATAAGGTATGGCTCAAAACTAAAGAAGTGTGTAACACTTAAAGGTATAAAGAACAATGTACACCATTTTCTCTGTCTCTATATGTTTCTCCTGTGGTTGAAAAGACAAAATTCTTATATATATATATAAGAACAATTATTGACTATGGGAAAAATCTTAACTGGCCAAGGAGCTTTCTGGAAAAAGTCTTATTCTATAAAATCTTCTAGGATAATATTCAGCATAATAAAGATAATGTTGTAACAACAGCATTTAATTTTTTCTCTTTCTAAATTGATAAATATGTTAGAAATAGTAAACTATGCTATAGTCTAGGACAAACTACTATTAATTCTTTAAAAGCCTTTTAATTTACGACTGTGCTATGGCAATGTGGTCAAGTAAATGAAGACTCATATAGGTATGAGTCAGACAGTCAAACGTTATTATTCTTAATGTATTATACTTTATGACCATACATCTAATTTTATTTGAAAAATGTTAAACTTATGATAATGCAGAAAGGACTTCTTCCTTACGGTGTTAATTCTGAAAATTTTGCCAATTTTGGCATTTATGAAATGGATAAGATTTCTTGGTTCTTTTTATATTAATACATGTAGGATAATATACCACTACATAAGTGTCTCCAGACATATAAATAACAACAAATACTGCTATAATATCCACCTTGAAATGAGTTTTTAATTGGTTTGATGACTATAGTAGCAATTCCCAAAATATGCTAGCTCTGTTTACTTTTAATTTTATTCAGCATATGGGCATAGGAAATCATTAGCATTTTCCAATTCCAAGGACGAATGTGTTTAATTTTAAAATAACTCAGAACAGTTTCATGTTTTTCATCATGAAGTTCAAGCAAGAAATATAAATACAGAAACTTGGGTCTGCTGCTGTTTTTCTATATAAATTTGGTCAAGCTGTCAAGGATATGATTACAGAGAGCTTGTGGATCAACTATTTGGGCTTTCTTTAACCATCAACTCAACTGAACACATGGTACAATATTATTTTCACCAATAAGCCAATTATTGGAAAACATTCATACAGTGTAGACATGTTTTTAACCTCAGTTTTGTCTGTCATCAGTTCTGAATATTCTTTTCATACAGAGAAGAGGCTGTACTGACTGGTGCCATATCTGGTAGTGGCGTATCAGAAAATGACAGGAGTTTGGGTTTGAGTCTTAGTCCACACAGCCAGCTTGCAATAAATATAACTTTCATCTCTTACTTCTCAACTGAATTTTATTTCAACTTTGAGACCTCATTCTCCTGAGTGTTGGAAACACAATCACTTTGGGATTATACCCCTGTTCTCCCACTGTTGAGTTCAAGATCCATGGAACTTGTAAAATGCCAAGTCATTGTGAGTGGGGGTAGAGGGAATGGTTATGGAGGTAGTGAGAATGGTTCTAAAATATGGTTTTATATTTATATATATATGTAATGGAATATTACACATCCATTAAAAATGTTTATAGTTTTTATTAACAAAGGGGAAATTATTCTGATCACTAAGCTTAAAAAAGCATATTACAAAATTAAATGTGTAATATGACTTTATGTAAAAATGTGCGTTAAAAATACAGGAATTATGTCAAGATTAAAGCAGTGTTTGCCTCTAAATAGTAGGTGCTTCTTTTCCCACCTGCTCATACTAATATCAGCAAATTTTCAGCCTATGATCCTCTGCAGGATGTATTTTCAATAGAAACATCCTCAAATATAAAATACCACATCATTATAATAGATGGTGATAACTGATCCAGATAAGTCACTCTTACTTCCCACCACCCAACTGATGGGATCTTTGCCAAATGATCTCTCTAGGAAATCTTACAGTGCCCATGTTAAGAAAAGTCTATTTTAGCTCTCTTTAAATGTTACAAAAACAAGGGAGCAGAAATGATGAAATATAGCCTTTAGTAGGGGTTTCTGAGTAAATAGTGTTTCTGAGACTAGCAGCGCCCGTGTCACCAGGAAACCTGTTAGAAATACAGATTCCTGAGCCCCTCTAGAGACCTGCCTAATCAGGAACTCTAGAGATGAGGCCTAACAGTCTGTGCTTTAACAAGCCTTGTAGGTGATTCTGATGCTCAACTGTAAGAGCAACTGGCCTGAAGACCAAATCTGCCCACTTATTGTATATAAAACGTTATTGGAACACAGCCTTGCTCACTGTCTACGTCTGCTTGGGGGCTACAATAGCAAGCTTGATTAGTTTCGACAGAGACCTTAAGGCCCACAAAGCCTAAAATATTTATCCTTTACAGAAAGTTTGCCAGCCCCTGATCTAGAGGATAAAAACCTCTTGAATTTTAGCTCGTACATATTTTTTCTCCCTTGGAAGTACAAAGTCTATGTTAAGCATTTACCCCGTGACATGTGTTTTATGACAAAATATCTGTGAACTTATAACTTTAATTGAATATGCTGATGTGGATTCTATTAATGTAGAGACTTTTTGGGGAATGTGGAATGACCATTCTTGCCTACTATCATTAAGTTCTGTTCTATAAATAAATATTAAATCAAAAAAATTCTTAAAAATGAAATCAGAAAGGCTTATATATTGCTGTGTTAAAGTGAGAAAATAAATCTAAAGGGTTCCACCTGCTGGTAGAAATTAAAAATGACTACAAATTAAAATGCATTTAAAAAATTATCTGGTAAGTCAAAAGTGATAGTTACTGAAGTTTAGATGGAAAGAACTATCATCTAGTTTCTTTATTTAAAAAACGAACTGACATTGAATATAAAAATAAAATTATAATCCATTTTAATAGATTACACAAACATACAGGTAGCAAGTTTTTTTTCTGACTATAAGCTTTGTGAAGGTATTTTCCCATCACTAAAGTGCTATTATGCAAATATGTATAAATTATTTTGTCATATGATTTAGAGTTGCATAAAGCACTCAATTGTTACAGAAAGTTTTGTATTTTTTTTTTACACACACACACACTGTATTTTATTTTTACAAGAGATAAATAGACTGACACCAAGCATTGTACATGGATGACCACAACAAAAGCAACAATGATTGCAATTACCAAACATGAAAAAGTTTTGTATTTTTAATTTAAAAAACCATAAAGTTATGTTATGAAACTACAGAAACACATTTAGTAATAATTTTACTACTTAAATGGAAATTCTTCATTAAAGAATTTAGCATAAATATGTCATAATACATTTTATTTCTTAGAAAGATAAATGTGTCGGTCAGGACAGACTCTGCTATGCTGTGATAAAGGATGATGCCTAAATCTCAGTGGCTCACAACAACAAAGGTTGTTTTCTAGTTCACATCCGTTATGGCTTGCCTGCAGGTTTGCTCCACATGTGTCTTCATTTTGGGACCCAGGTTGTTGAAACAGCTTTATCTGGAACGTAACTGCACATCTTGACACAGAGAAAGAGACTCGACCCACACACAGACTTTTTCCTTTTTTAAAACATCTGTATTGATGTATAATTTCCATACCATAAGTCTACCAATTCTGAGTGTACAATTCAATGACTTTCAGCAAATTTATGGAGTTGTGCAACTGATCACTGCAATCCAGTTTTAGAACATTTCATTTTCATCACCCCCAGAACATCTCCCATCCCCATGTGCAGCAAATTCCCATTCCTACTCCTGGCCCTAGGCAAAAATTAATCTGCTTTCTGTGTAAAAATTTTCCCTTTATGGACATTCCATATAAATGGAAAGATATGTAATCTTCTGTGTCTGACTTATTTCACTTGGCATGTTTTTGGGGTTCATCTGTGTTGCAGCATGTATCAGTTTATTTCCTTTTATTACTAAATGATTTTCCATTGTGTGGATATATTGCATTTTTTTAATCCATTCACCAGTTGATGGAAATTTGTGTTGTTTCAGGTTTTTTACTATTACATGTAAAACTGCTGTGTACATCAACACACAGTATTTGTGTGGACATATGTTTTTATTTGTCTTGGTTAGATACCTGGGAGTAGGTTTGCTGGGTTGTATGATAAATCCATGTATAACTTATTAAGAAACTGCCAAACTTTTACAGAGTGACTAGCCATTTTACGTTCCTGCCAGCAACATATGAGAGTTCCACTTTCTCCATTTCTTTGCCAAAACTTATTATTACTTGATTATTACTTGTCTTTTTTATTATAGCCATTTCAGTGGGTATGGAGTGGTAGTTCATTGCAGTTTTAATTTATATTTTCTAGTTCAAATGACTAATATGGGTAAGCATCTTTTCATGTGCTTATTAACCATATCTTTGGTGAAATGTCTATCCAATCCTTCACCAGTTTTTTTAGTTGTGTTCTTTTTGAATTTCAAGAGCTCTTTATATATTCTGGATAAAATCTTTCTCAAATATATAATTGGAAGATATTTTCTCCCAGTCTGTGGCTTGTCTTTTCATTTTCTTAAAGTGTCTTTCGAAGCACAAAAATTTTTTAATCTTTACAAAATACAATTTATCAAATTTTTTTTCTTTTACAAATTATGCTTTGGTGTCACATCCAAGAACTCTTTGCCTAACCTAAGGTCATGAAGATTCTCTATTATGTTTCCTTCTAGAAATTTTATGGTTTGTGGTTCTTGTATTTAGGTCTATAATTCATTTTGAGTCAGCTTTTGTGTTTAGTATGAGGAAATCTGCGTCATTCTTAATTTCTCCCCATTAAATTTCTGACTAGTTTGCCAGTCTATTGTTGCCCTAAACTTAATTCACAACTTAAGGATACCTGTGATATTGTCCCTCCTGATTGTCACAAAGTTCACTATTGTTTTTGACAATGCCCTGGATGTGGGAATTTTCCACTCTGTCCAAATTAAGTAGACTCAAGTAGTCTACTTCCCTAGTAAAGATGATGATTTTCATGGTCTGCCTGCCCGGAGGAAGGTGTAGGAGTAGCCCCAGGCTAAAATGCCATAAATACCTACTGTTCTTACCCAAGGTTCAGTAGTTTTTCTTGAGTAGATGTTTCTTGATTAACTATATGCCTTTGGTTGATTCTCATAGTTGGGATTTTTTTTTTCAGGGTTTTTGTTGTTGTTGTTGTTGTTGTTGTTGTTGTTGTTTTCTTTTTTGGGGAGAGGATTTGCCAAGCTCCTCACTCCACCATTCCAGAAGTCCCACGCTCTCTGAAACAGTTTTCATAGCAGGATTTTAAAAGCTTTAAAACATAATAAAGTATGTTATTTCTATCTCGATTTCATGAGCCAAAGCAAGTCACATGTCATTTCTTTGTTCAATAAGATGAGGATAATCTTCCCATAGAGGAATATCACTGAGATGATGTAGTAGGCAACTTCTGATATAGTTCCCAACGGTCTCTGCCTTCTGATATTCACACTGTTGTATCATCCCTTCTCCGTGCGTGTGGCCTAGACTTAGTGACTGTCACCTAATAAATAGAATTCAACAAAAGTGATGGAGTATCACTTCCATAATTAAGTTATACAAGACTGTTATTTCCATCTTTTTAGCTCTTGCTGGCTTTTCCTCATTCTTTCTCTTGCCTTCTTGGGTTGCTCTCATTGAAAGCAAGCTGTCGTGTTGGAGAAGTTCACATGGCTAGGAACTGAAGGTGACCTCTGGTCAACAGTCAGAACAGAACTGAAGTCTTCTGGGTAAATCCAATAGCCCACAAGGAACTGAATGCTGCCAGCAACCAAAGAGTGAGCTTGGAAGCCAATTCTCCCTCAGCTGAATCTTGAGATGACTGCAGCCCTGGCTGATGCCTTGTTTGCAGCCTTGTGTGAGACTGAAGCAGAGGACCCAGTTAAGCCATGTCCACATTCCTAATCCACAAAAACTGTGAGATAATAAATGCTCACTAGCCACTAAGTTGTGTGGGTAATTTCTTATGCAGCAATAGATAACTAATACAGATAGCAGATAGTAACTAAAATATTTGGTGAAGAGTCAAGTAATCTACCACAATAAACACAATAGATATGGAAGTGGACAGGCTGCTCTTTGCCATATACAAGATCAGTACTTCTAAACAAATCAAATTTTATTCAGAGTGGTTTTTCATGGGACTTATAACCTGGCATTTGCCCTGAATTTCTGTTCCTATTTTATAAAATCATAAAATATTGGGGTCACAATTTCAGTAGCGCCAGAAACTAATTATAGAAATACTACTAAGCCACAACAAAGTAAGTATATTTTTGTAAAATGAGTTTGAGAACATAAGATTTCCTTAGGCATTGTTTATGGAGTGCTCTAATTTCTCATTGATTATTTTGTAACTGGTAAATGTTTTGGTGGCTGTCTACTCTTTATAATTTAAAATAGTATAGAAATGCTAAAATCAACCCTCACTTATATAAAAAATTCTCAGTAATATAAGGGAAGATTCTTCCCAAGGGTAGAGTATGGAAAGGGAGACCGAAAAAAGTAACTTGGTAGTGGAGAAACCTGACTAACATGACCTCTAGCCCGGTGAGCAAGGTTAACATCAATAGGAATGAGTCATATTGGTAGTGTATATCCTTGATAAGATGTGATGAGAATGCCACTTTTGCTCTGTGGTATTCCTCCCCAAAACACATTACCCCAATCCAATGATGAGAAAAACATTAAACAAAGCTTAGTGGAGGGACATTCTACAAAACACCTGACCAAAAATTCTCAAAACTTTCAAAGTCATCAAAACCAAGGAAAGTTTGAGAAACCATCATAACCAATACTGAATACAATGTGGTATCCTGGAATAGAAAAAAAAAAGAAAAAAAAAAACAGTAAAAGTGAAGGAAATCTGAATAAAGTATGGGCTTTAGTTAATGATAATGTATTAGTATCAGTTCATTCATTGTGACAAATGTACCTCACTAATGTAAGATGTTAATAATAAAGGAAACTGGTTGTGGGATAAAGGGGAACTCTATTATCTTTGCAATAAAATTCTTTAAATATAAAATTTCTCTAAAATAATTTATTATAAGATACAAGGGGAGAAATATGTCTTAATAGCAACAAAATTATGAAATTTCTAGAAATTAAGAAAAATATGCAGGATCTATATGAAGAAAACAATTTTTCTAAATAAGCAAAGTGATCAAAAGTAGACTTGAATAATGGAGAAATATGCCATGCTTCTGGATCAGAGGGCCAAATATAAAGTTGTCTTTTCTGCCCACATTTATCTATAGTTTCAAAGTCTTTCCAAATATATCCATAATATTTCTCATTGAACTGGAGAAAATGCCTTATCTGTTAAAATAAATGGGCAAAAGTATTCAAACTGTAAGCAGATGGGGTAGGGGGTCCCTGGAAAAAAGGAACCAAGCATGGCTTTCTTGACATAAGAGGCCTAAGCCATTTTGTGACCTAAGCCTGGCCACAGTGCTTGCCCTTGAACAAGTCTCAGTAATTAATAATCTTAAGGTAACAAAAGAATGCAGAAACAAAGGACTATTATCAGGCAAGAGAAGTAACAATAGCAAAGATAATAAATCAGTAGTAAAGACCCCCAGTTCTATTTCAATGGTAAAGATGAGCCTGAAACATATTCTTGAGCAGTTTCGCAGAATTCAGACTCCCCTGGAGCACTCAACCACCAGATCAGCTGGAACCTAAGGAATGATGATGTTGACCTTTTCTGACCCTCATGACTTCAATCAACTAAAGCTTGAATTCTGTCAACTTTTGCCCCAATTTTATGCTGAATTCTCCTCTGCTCAAGTCCTTTCATGAATATGCATACACTCCCCAAACCCCTTCATGTATATGCATGTATTCTTAGCTTAAAAATTCCCCAGTTTTGCTGTTGGGGAGACACTGCTTTGGGAAACATCTCTGATGTTCGTCTTACTTGATGCAAGTAATAAATCCTTCCTTCTCCCAATCTTTGGCTTGGTTGTGTCTTTTGGCTTGATACTCACCAGGAGGCAAACCCAGTTTGGGGGTAACAAAACTACATTTTAAAAACAAAATAAATGTGATGATGTATCCAATCACATTAAAACATAAAGTTATACTCATTAAAATACTGTAGCACTGGCAAAATAATACAGTATTTTGTATATATAATATATATAGTAT
This sequence comes from Eschrichtius robustus, assembly GCF_028021215.1. NCBI lineage: Eukaryota > Metazoa > Chordata > Mammalia > Artiodactyla > Eschrichtiidae > Eschrichtius > Eschrichtius robustus. Next base: position 85,266,334 of record NC_090829.1, on the reverse strand, counting down.
ATATAGTATTTATCATATATAGTATTTATCAATTAATATATAGTATTTATCAATTTAATATAGAACTGAGAGTACAGTGCTAAGGAAGTCAGGTATTATCCCTGCCCTCGTGGAGCTTACAGTCTGTTGGGTTGCACCCCACAGGCCTGCCAGCCCTGTAGTTGCTCAGCCTCAAGAGTGAAGAAAGAACCCAGAGGCATCAATGATTTAATGGACGGGGGAATCTTACACGTCTGAAGCAAGTTCCTGGAGCGACACTCCAACATGTGGGGCAGATGTATAGATAGGAACAGGAAGGTGGGGATGGAGAGGGAGGTTACCAGTTATAGAGGGATTTGATGTCAGGGAAACCAGCAGAGGGGCACATCCCTTTGGTAAACTGTCATAGTGGAGATGGTTCTGATGTAAAGATTAGAACAATCACTAGCTGGGGCTGGGGGCAAGTACGTAGACATTTACTGATTAGGCATGATGATTAAGAGGGAAGGTCAGTCAGGTAAGTAGGGTGTAGGTGAGGCAGGGACTGGTAGAGTAGGGGATGTACAGAGAGCAAGAGAACAGCCATCTTGGGTGACCTGATCATACACAGTGTTGGGGAAGTTAGCTATTGTTTACAATTAACAATACAAATGTACTTAGTGAATCAGAGAGGATATACTAGAGGAAACTGTACTTTAGTTAAGACTGAAAGAATTTTAGTTAGCTTGGTGTAGGAGGGAAAAGAGTTAAAAGATCACGATAGGCAAGGTAAACAGTCCATGTGAAGGCTGGACTTCACAACTTCAGAAAGATGTCCAGTATGACTAGACATGGAAACCAAAGGGAAGGGTCATGAGATCAGTGGCTACAGAGTTAGGCAAGTGCCACATTGCATAAAGTCTTGTTGAGAGTTTTAGTTTACCCTAAGGACGTGGGAAATCATTGGGGATTTTCAAACTGGAGAAAGATCCAGTCAGATTAACACATGTAAAATATTACTTTGATTTCCTTGACAAAAATGAATTAGAATTGAGCCAGGAGGTATGCTAGGAGATAAGAAGCTGTTGCAATAGATGACATTATGAAGATTTAACAGTAAAAGGAAGAATAGAAAGATGATGAAGACTTGAGTTATGGCAATAACAGTGAGGTTGAAATGTACAAATAAGAAATTTATTATTGTTATTTAGGAAATTTATTGGCCAGCTTTTCAGAAGGAAATAGACTTTCTAAACATAGTATAAAAAAAACACCAAATAATTGACTTGATTGTGTTAAAAATTATTTTTACTTTGTACCTAAAAAATTTCAGGCATGTGGTAAACAGTCAAGAGAAAGGAGTTAATATTTGTAATAAAATAAGAAAAAGATGAATATTCTAATGAAGAATAGGCAAAGAACATTAATAGACATTTTGTAAAATGAGATTTACAAGTGGTTGAGAAGCAAAAATATTACAACTCAGCAATAATAATTTCTATAATAGTCAATAATAAAGAACTGCAGATTTTAAAATAATAAAGTGCTAATTTTAATTTCTGGAAGAGGTAGATGAAAATCAGTGATAATATCCAGTGTTGGTGAGGATGTGGAAAAAAAATGTTATCTCACAATTCTAATGAAAGTTTAAATCAGAATTATTTTTATACAGGACATTTTAGCCATATATTATGTATAAAGAATTTTTAACTTAAAATAATTCCAGAATTTAACCTAAGGAATTAATCTGTGATGTGAAGAAGTATTTATGTAATACAATATTTTCACTACAACACTACTTATAGTGGTGAAAACAATTTTTAGCAAGATAAATGCCCAACATTAGGAAACTGTTTAAATAATGGCAAGTGAGAAATTACTTGGAGTCATTGAAAATGATATTTTTGGGAAAATTTAATGACATTGAAAAACTCTTATGACCTAATTTTAAAAGAATAAAATTTTAACACAATATTTATATGGTAATATCCAAAATAAATAATGATATATTTTTAAACAATTATTTCACACAAAATTAATACATATTCATTATAGAAATTTTGAAAATACAGAAAATTCTAAAAACAAACAGAAAAATTAGGTCATTTATATTTTCAGCACCCATGAGTAAATACTATTGATGTTTTGAGTGACAATTTTGAATTTTCTTCTTAAATTTTCTGGGTATATTTATGAAGTTCCAAGACTCAGTTTTTGTTTGTTTGCTTTCCATCAGTAAAATAGGCTTACCTTACAGATTTGATGTGAGAATTAATGATTGTATTATTTAGAACTCTTTTGGTTGCAAGTGACAGAAACCTACTACAAACTCGATTAAGCAAAAGATTTATTGACTCATGTAACTAGAAAAAAAGAAAAAAAAAAAAAAACAGGGAATAGTAGAGTCTAACTTTAGACACTGCTAGATCCAAATTGGGACACATTTTCAGCAATTTTCTCTACTTTGTTTTCCACCGTGCAGATTTCATTCTCATGCAACTCTCGCCAAGTTGGACCTTGGCGTTCCAGGTTTACATTTTGTAAGCCTGGAGCCTCTTTCCCAATAGTTATAACAGAAGTTCAGAGATGAAGTCTAATTGATGTAGCAAGTTCCCATACCCCATGCCTGAATCAATTTTATAGCCCGAGGGGATATACTTTGTTGAGATACAAAGGGGTCAGCTCCAGCTGAATCACAGCAACTGAGAGTTGAAAAGGAAGGTATACCAAATCAAAATTAGCGCTGTAATCAGAATAAGGAAGAATGCATAGTGGGTTTACAAAAACAATAGATCCAGTACAAAGATAATGTGCCTAGTTCCTTGCCCGACATACACCAGGGTTCCTCAAAGTGACACTTAATATTTGTAGTATTTTTAGATTCAACAACTACTGCAGTTAATTTCTGCAAAGGCTATAAAACTACAGCCCTTGAAACAGGTTTTGAGAAGTCATTTTTAAATGCTCTCTTGCCTATAGTAGTTATTCTCTAATCCCATTGTAGTTCTTTCATTCTTTTATCCATTCATCTGACAATGATCAAGTATCCATATGCCATAACTATTGTTATAAGGCTAGGGAAGATTAAAATCTGTTTTTAGAACTTACTGTTTTGTAAGGGTGATATGTGCACATATTACTTGTTAGAAATTGTTAACAATTACAAAAGAGATTCAGAGAACATACTTTGGGCATTAGAGACTGCTTCCTGCTTGGGGCTAAATCAGGAAAAGCTTTAAGAACTAGTTTATATCCTAAAGAATGCAAGAAATTGGACAAGTGGAAGTGAGAGATTAAACACTCCTGTGTTCAAGTGAACACCTTAAGCAAAAACATAGAAGCTGGAATGTGTAGAGTGCACTGAATGTTGAGAGCAGTTCAGTTTGCTGGAGTATGAAGATGACTTGTGGGAGATTATAAAGTGATAGGTTAGCTTTTGTGATAGTGAAGACCACCCCATGAGAACACACCTCTGGCTGGATTGCTCAGTCCTTCTTTGGAGGAGTTAAAGGAAACATGAGAAGTACTTGAAGCCGAGTTCTAACTCCTTCTCCTGGCTGCCATAAAACTGAGTGATTATCAGTCCAAGGGGCTTCAGTTTACTTCACGAATGTGTGGCTTTGCTTTCAGATGATTAATCTGACAACAGCAGCAAAATGAGAGATAGAAAACTGAAAAAATGGTAAGGAAGTCAGTATTAAGTTGATGATTGGTGGTTGAACTGGAAAACTGTTGGTGAGAATAAAAAGGAAGTGTTGTGTGTTACAGATATTAAGGAGGTAAAATCAATAAGATTTTGTAATTGGACCTATAGATACGGGAGCTGGAAGGATTCTTAAAAGGTCATTAGAAGGGTGATGTCTTAGTCCATTAGAGTTGCTATAACAAAATAACATATATTGTGTAGTTTATAAAGAAACAGAAATTTATCTCTCATATCTGGAAGCTGGGAAGTTCAAGATCAAGGAGGCAGCAGATTCAGTGTCTGGTGAGAGTCGTCTTCCTGTTTCATACACCGCCATCTTCTTACTGTAACCTAACATGAAGGAAGGGGGCAAGGGAGCTCTCTGGGGTCTCTTTTTTAAAGACGCTAGTCCCATTCTTGAGAGCTCTGCCCTTATGACTTAATCACCTCTGAGAGGCCCACTTCCAAATACCATCACATTGGGGATTAGGTTTCAACATACAGATTTGGGGGAGACACAGACGTTCAATCTAAGGCCGATGATATTGCCATCTTTGGAAACAGGGAAATTAGGCTTGTTGTGGGGGAAGTGGATGAATACTCTTTTAGACGTTTTGAGTTTGATGGACTAATGGGGGAACACCAAGTGGAGATCTCCGTCATGCAGTTGGCAATTTAGGGTTTGAGCTGTGAGACAAGTGGGGCCAGAAATAAAGGTACTCTCTCTTTTCAACCAACCATGACCACTTAGTAGAATCAGTAGAAATCCTGCAAGTGGTTGGAGTTAGCAAAGAAGCCAGCATGGAAGAACAAGCTGATACCAGACACTATGACATTAGCCACACTTAAGGTCTAGTAGAGAAAGAGGAGCAGAAATGAAAAGAGATCATGACACTTAGGCAAGTCAAGTAGGGGAAACTGTGTCTGAGTGTGAACCTCTGTATAGAGCATTTAAAATCTGGGCCTAGTTAGATCAAGGAATTAAGAAAGAAAAATGGAAAAACAAAATAGGGTTTTATGTATTTTAAGAAAATGAAACGGTAACTATGATATTAGATAAAAACAGAGTGGACAGCAGGTGTTCTAAAAATTGTTATTAAAGAAATGTACCAACAAATAAACTTTTATATTTTCCTACAATTCCCAGTTTTTCTCCTTTATCATACAAGTTACTTTCTTAAGATTAGCCAATAATATATACTATAAATCTTTTTCCTAAAAGAAGGAGAGTATGGTATTTTTTTAAAGTATATTTTATAATGCCAGGAGGCAAATGTGATTAAGAACATCCTTATCTAGCTAACATATCTCATCTGTAAAATGGGGATAATAAGACTTGTCATTAGCTGCTCTCAGAGAATTGTCATGTGAGTTAATTGAAAAGAACTGTGCAGCATTGTATGAATGTAAAAGCTACAGTAATGTGCAACATAATTAATATTTAGGGATGTTTTTGTTTTTGATCTTATGCTGGTAAAATTGTCATTACTTTAAATAAGCCATAAATATCTATTTTTTGCTCTATGTTCAGTAAATAAATGTTCTCATCTTTCTTGCACTTATAAATTTACTGTAATTTTGCCTTCTGTGAGATGCTTGCATTTATCTTATTTTTGCCCACTTCTGCTCTGGCAAATACATGCCAACTAAAATGTGAGTATCAGCAAACAAACATTTTTGTTGGGTGTGTCCACACTGTCCAAATGTTTGTTTTTAGCCAGAACTATTTGTTTCAAAAGCTTTCAAGAAACATACATTTGTTTTTGAACCATCCCAACAGTTCAGATATTTCTGTCTACATTTCCTTAGATCACCTTCTATTCATCACTTCTTATGAATTCTCCTGCTGGCCAGAATTTTTTCTGAGGCTTCAGTAGTTGCCTAGTAGGAATGCTTATAAAAACATTTGTGGATAGCCCAAACATTTTCAATAACATTTGCTTGGAAAAATTTTACTGGCAGTCAAGACACATTATTTAAACATATTTCAAAATATTTATGCATCCCTGCAATACTTTGGCAGTGTCTGTATATCAAGGCTGAATTGATGGTTTTCTAGTTAAGTCTTTTTGTTTGTTTGTTTTTGGTCATTGATAGTGGTTGACTGATGAGTGTTCGATAGAATTTCCACGCAGTTGATTTGATTACCTTGATAGTAAGGTGGCTATAAAAACTAGTGAGTTTTGAACTTTCTTTCTTCTCAGAGAATGGAACTTAATAAACAAATTAGATTGACTTTACCATAATCTCTTCAGAATGCTTGATTCTCAGTTGCTATTTTAGCTTTTTCCTTCATCTCCTTCCCAACAGTAATTCAGAAAATGTTAAATTTGTTAGGATCATTTTAACATTAGTATTTAGTAAAAGAAGTAGCTTTAGTGAGACCTGTGGTTCTTATATAGGATTTCATCATTTTTAAAAGTTATTTTTCATATTCCATGACTGTGTCTAAATGAAGAAAGAAAATGGATAAATTATTTGTACATTTATGTGGAATAGATAAAATAATTTGTTTTATTTTGTGTATGTTTTATTAGTAGGGTTCATTTTTTTATTTTTCCAAAATAAAGAGGGAAACCTAAGCCTGTGATTATATGTGGTCCTTGATTTTAGATGATGTGATCTACAGAAGAAAGAGTAAGAAATAGTACCTTAACTCTGGCTTATCAGAGATGATAAGGCCACATAAATTAAAACGGCTTTAGTAGGCACATCTTTAAAGACCATATTAAAGAGTTTTAGTTCATGAAGTCCTCCTCTCTGATTTTGCCTTCCCCATATTGCTAAGTTGGCCTTCTGCATGTCGTTTCTTGCATCTCTCCTTTCTGTATTTTTGTGTGTAGGTGTTTTTTCTCCATGTGTTTGTGCTGTATTTTTTCATGTGACTTTCTCTCTGTATACCACTGTGTGTACTCATCTGATTATGTGTCATTTTCTATGCCTATATATGTATGCCCAGTCTATTTTTTCTTTGGGTGTCTCTATTGTGATCTCTGTCTATGCCTTTATTAGTGTGTGTCTCCATGTGTCTTTGTGTCTGCATGTCTGTCTGTCTAGATGTATATCAGTTCTGTGTTCTCTGTTTCTATGTCCATTTCGATGTATTCCTCTACTATATGACTTTGTCCTCTTTCTCATTGTCTTTCTGTGTTTCATTTTATGTATGGCTTTCTCAATTTTTATCTGATTTCAGTTTTCTATGTGTGTCTTCCTTCTTTTGTGATTATAAGCACTGGTGTTTTGCTGTGGTACTATATTTATCAATTAGAATTTAAAATTTCCTGATCCATTCTATTAGAAAAATGTGTTAAAGATTATGAACAAGCAATTCATAAAAGCAATACAAGTGGGCTAATCAATTTATAAAATAGATATATTCTCACTAGTAATTAAGTACTAGTAATAATTAAAATAATTAAAATAATGAGATTATTGACTATCAGATTGATAAAGATATCCATTGGGGGAAAATAGTAATAACTTATAATAGTATTTAATCAACATTTTAAGAGGACAACATATATTAAAGTTTTAAATATACATAAGCTTTGATTCTGCAATTCCACTTCAGGTATTTGTCTGTCAAAAATAACCAGATATTTGTACAGCTGTTTGTTTCAGAATTGCCTTTAGTAGTATAAAATTGAAAGTAAATGTCCATTAGTAGGGAATTGGTTAAATGAATTATGATACAACAAATACAACAGAATATTAGATTTCTATTGTTATAGAAAAATTCTATTGTATATTGATAACCAGAAAATAATCAAATTCAAGAAAGTATGTAAAAATGTACATATTGTATATGCCATTTATTCATTCAAACAATCTGTATATTTTGTGTCCCTTCTAAGTGCTAAGCCCTATAGAAGCACTATAGAGATATCCATATTGTTTCATATGAGGTGTTAGATAATGAGAGAACTTCTACCTTCTCTTTATTGTGGATTTAACAATCATATATTACGAAAAATAACAAAAAGCATCAAGAATTCTCTTAAATTTTAAAACATGAGTATTTTTCTATTTTAAAATATTAAATTAAATTGATCTCTCCTTTTGTGGTTTTTCTTTCCTTTTTTTTTTTTTCCTCCTTCCCCCACACTGTGGATCAGTGACCCTCTATAAAGAGTGATTCCTAATCGTAGCCAAGGCAATATTCTTAGGTGTTCTGGAAATGCTGTGCCTTAGTATATATTGTATTAATGAGTTGTCAAGAAGAAATATTTGTTTAAAGCCTTTGGAAAGATAGAAAAAAATTAAGCCATGTATGTGTTAAAATGTCATTCCAATGTGAAGCAGGGAGAATTAGAGTGTGATGTGAAACTATAAAGGAGAATGCTTTACTCAGTCATTGGAAATTGACACTAATGTCAGTGGAAAACCAAACTTGAAAATTTAATGTTTAGTACAGTAATTCTCAAACCTTCCTGTGATCAGACTCACCTAAGGAACTATTTTTAAATGCAGATGCCTGGACCCCACCCCCAGAGAGTCTGATTTGGTAGGTCTGAGTGGGTCACAGATTCTGTATTTTAATAAGCTTCCCAGGTGATTCTTATATCTAATATAAGAGGTTTAAGGTCTACGTTCAAGAAACAATGCTAATGAGTAAGTTTCAATAGCTGATCTACTTTTAAAATGACAGATTTTTGTTAAGTCATATCTATTAGGTACATTTCTAGAAGAATTCTTTGAACAAGGTTATTTAAGGGATCATGGAAGTTATTTAGGGGGATTGTGAGTTCATAGGCAGGTTACATTCCATTCAAGACCTATTGGCTTTCTGGACCGCAACTTTGAGCCAAAATTTTAATGAGCTGCCAATGTTTACTTCCATCACATAAAAATTGTCATGGCTTTTCCTCAAACAATGGCATTAGTATTTATAGGTTTCCTTTCATTCTTATTATTTTATAATAGGTAGATAGTGTTCCCAAGAATACTGTCATAAAAAAATGGCAAAGTATAAATACTAGACCACTACAAATGCAGAATTCTGATCAATGAAAGCAGCTATGTAGTATAGATAAAAGACTACTTTAGAGCACTTATACAGAGTCAGAATATCAAATCTATAAGTCTTAAAAGACTGAATTACATACAATGAGTATATCGACCACCAGAACAGTTTGCCTCAAGAGTAACTCTGAACTTCCTGAAAAGAAGGGTCATGAGATGTACTGCAAGAAGTTTATAATGTTTTTACAACATATTGTAACCTACCTGTGTATGACCAAGGTGTACGCTAAACATACAATTTAACTACTTTGTGATCATTTAATACAAAACTATTTATAATTCTATTTTAAATAAAGCTTATATGGGTAGGAATCCAAAAAAGCCTTCCACAATGAAGCTAATATATGAAAACACCTGACCAGTTCAGGCAACCAGAGAGTTTTATGGCTGAAAAACCATTCATTTCAGTGTTTCTCAAACTTTAATATGCAGAGGAATCACTTGGCTATCTTGTTAAAATGAAAATTCTGATGATAGTCTAGGGTGTGGGACCTGAGATTCACATTCCAAACAAGCTGTTGTTCCAGGGACCATACTTTGAATTGCAAGTATTTATGTCAACCCTTTTGTTTAATAGAGGGAATTGGGCATGGGAAGGGCATAGTTTTGCAGGATGTGACTGTGGCTCTGGTGGACATAAAGTCATTGGAGCTGAATGGTATTAATGGCAGTTCCTCAAATTCTTATCACTATGGTCTCTGGTGAGGCCTTGGTTGCTGCCTTTCCTGAGTGGAGGCTTTCAACTTTTCCTTTCATTCTGTGAGAGAATTGAAAGATTCCTTTCAATGAATTTTCTTTTTGCTTGAACTATCCAGAGACAGTTTCTGATGCAAAAGAATATAACTAATACAGGCTCTGGGTTGGGACTTGCACTGCAAATAAATAGACCATACTTACATCACAAGGAAATAGATTCTTCTTCCCTGGAACATAGTAATAAATATATTTTCTTAAATATTTACACAAGTCCACTACTAACTCCCAGATGCCTCTCTCCATCATGATTCACCCCTCCTCTTCCAGACTTTATCCAACTTCCTGTTTGATATCTGCATCTAAATGTCTTATTAGACTTCTGAGACATTAGGCATCTCAAGCTTACTGTATTCAAAATCCAAAATTGAATCTCCCAGACTTGATGTTTCTGTAGCAAATGGCACATCTTTTCAAAGCAGTCCACCTTCCTGCTTTTCAGTTGCTCAAGTAAAAACCTAGGAATTGTCCCCATTTTTTTTTTCCCTTCTCACATTCTATCTATTAGCAAGTTCTGTCGGTTCTGCCCTAAAAATTTAGCCAGAAATCAACCATTTCCATCTCAATTGCCTCAGTCTATTCTAAACCATCACCATCTCTACCTTGGACAATTGCAATAGCTTCCTAATCTTTCTTTTTGCTTCCACTCTAACTTTTCCACGTGGCAGCTAGAGTGATGACACTTTTAAAATGTAAACTAAGGCATGTTACTTTCATGCTCAAAACTGGTCAGTAGTTTCCCATACCACTGAGGAATAAAATCTAAACTCCTTACCATGATCTACAAGGTCTTATGTTATCTGACCCTTTACTAAATCTCTTACTTCATCTTGTTCCAATTTCTTCCTTACACACGCTGCTCCAGCTATACTGCTCTCCCTGATAACTCTTCAATTAGAATGTTAGTCCCAAGGATAGAAAATTTGTCTGTTTTACTCACTGTTGTATCCTAGTACCTAGAATAATGGCTGGCACAGAGTAGATTTTATTTAATAGTTCTTGAATAAATGAACAGAGAAATGTATACCAGTGTAATCGATTAGGCACAGAAAATAAGACAGACCAATCACTGGAATTCTGATAGGAAGTGGGTGGTTGGTCACAGATGTGAGACAGGATCTCAATTATCACTACTAACCACTTATACCTCTAATCATCTGCACATGAAATTACCCCCAATTTTGAAGTTCTGGGTCCTTTTTAATAAACATAGAACAAGAATAGCAGTAAGGTAGGTTGGCTGTTACCTGAGCCTCTCAATTTTTCCCAACCAGAGGAATACACATGTTGATGGCCTTCAAGTGACCTTAGCAGGGAGTAGAAGAGAAATGCTAAGGAAAGCAGCCAGATAGATGATTATGTTACTGTTATGGATTGAATGTTTGTGTCCCCCAGAATTCATAGGTTGAAATCCTAATCCCCAATATGATGGTATTAGGAGGTGAGGCCTTTGGGAGGTAATTAGGTCTTGAGGGTGGAGCCCTCACGAATAAGATTAGTACTCTTATAAAAAGAGACATAAGAGCTTGCTCTCTTTCTCTCTCTCCTCTCCACCATGTGAGGATACAGAGAGAAGACACGCATCTGCAGACAAGGAAGCGGGTTCTCACCAGAACTGAATCTGCTTGCACCTTGATCTTGGACTTTCCAGCCTCCAAGCTCTGAGATATAAATGCTTTGGTTTAAGCCGCCAGTCTGTGGTAACTTGTTACAGCAGCCTGAGCTGACTAAGATAGTTGCTGTTACTATAGACAGTTTGTGTGCCTTTAGTAAGGAAATAGGGTGGATACCTTGCAGTATATCAATTAACCAAATGAATTGCTTGTCATTCATTTTTAAGCCTGTTCTCAAGAGAGGGTTAAAGATACAATATGTTCATAAAATGTTATATAAGAGAGTTGTAGCTGAGAAATCTTGATTGAAAAAAAAGATGTGGGTGTGTTCACAAGGACAAAGGAATAAACAATAAACAGATTTTTAAAAAATCACTCAACACACCTCTGCCTTGGAAAGAAGGCATTCTAATTTCTGTGAAGTAGTGTCTATGAGTATTGCTGTTCTGTATGCACGTTGTCTCCTAGTCCTATGACCCTCGTTAGCTCTGGGATGTATATTACTTAGGATGCAAGCTCCAACAGCCTTTCTCCTATAGGCTCAATTTTGCAACTACCTGAACCAGTGGAAAACAAATATTAATTGCTGAAATTAACAAGCAGATAGGGCCTAGAAATAGCAGGTGGCCTCCAGTCCGAGTTTTAGTGTCCTGGGTAAAGTCCTTTGCCACTGGCTTTCGCCGTGAGGAGCGATCTTCCCAGTAATATTCAACATGTATAACTAGTCCATGTGCCAGGGTTTTGCTTCCTTTGCAGTGTGCAGTCCACCTTCCTGCTGGGACTGTAGCCGTGGCTTTAACCTCTGCGCCACTTACCTGGTGCTCTGATTCTCTTTCTTTTTTTCTCTTAATCTGCTTTCCCTGGGGCTGGGCCTTACTTTCAGGCCCTCTTTCAAACTGGACTAACCTAACTGCATCCAAAATATTTGCCCATTGATGAGTATAGCTACTATCCAGAGACTCTTTGTATAGTGCCCTGTCTTCTTAGGAATCCTCTGAGTGTCAGCATAAGCCTGGACTGGGTTCAAATTTGTACTCCTCTTTGGGGACCAGCCCTACTGCCAAGTTAATTCCCTTTGCCCCAATTCTGCTGGTATTTCATTCCTTTTTTCTGCTATTGACAGCATAGCATTCCTGAGCACAGAGTCTACATGGGTTGGGACACATTCCTGAAGGTCTGAGAAAGAATGAGATAATGAAGATGCCTGTGAATGCTGCTGTGTTGTGGGCTTGAACCAATTGCACAATTCTGTGTTCTGGGGAAGGAGGGAGAACACTGGTGGAAGTAAAAGTTTCATAAGGCTCTATGAGGACTTTCAAAAGTTTAAGATTTTACCTGTTGGTTTACTACAAGTAGGACAGTCATAATAAAGATAGGTCCTCTATTCTCAAATGTATAGATTAATAATGCTGATTTATGGAAGGGCTAAGAAACCCCTAGCTGGAATAAAACCATTCTTTTTTTCTCGCAGAGTTGAAATCCCTGATATTCATAGAAGGGATGACCACGGCTAATATCCAGTTTAAGATTTTTTTTTTTAGTAGATCTTTATTGGAGTATAATTGCTTCACAATACTGTGTTAGTTTCTGTTGTACACCAAAGTGAATCAGCCATATGTATACCTATGTCCCCATATCCTCTCCCTCTTGAGCCTCCCTCCCATCCTCCCTATCCCACCCCTCTAGGTCATTGCAGAGCACCAAGTTGATCTCCCTGTGCTATGCTGCTGCTTCCCACTAGCTATCTATTTTACATTCGGTAGTGTATATATGTCAATGCTACTCTCACTTCGCCCCAGCTTCCCCCTCCCACCCCGTGTCCTCAAGTCCATTCTCTATGTCTACATCTTTACTCCTGTCCTGCCCCTAGGTTCATCAGAACCTTTTTTTTTTTTTTAAGATTCCGTATATATGTGTTAGCATACGGTATTTGTTTTTCTCTTTCTGACCTACTTCACTTCACTCTGTATGACAGACTCTAGGCCCATCCACCTCACTATAAATAACTCAGTTTCGTTTCTTTTTATGGCTAATATTCCATTGTATATATGTGCCACATCTTCTTTATCCTTTCATCTGTCGATGGACAGACACTTAGGTTGGTTCCATGTCCTGGCTATTGTAAATAGTGCTGCAGTGAACATTGTGGTACATGATTCTTTTTGAATTATGCTTTTCTCTGGGTATATGCCCAGTAGTGGGATTGCTGAGTCATATGGTAGTTCTATTTTTAGTTTCTTCAGGAACCTCCATACTGTTTTCCATAGTGGTTGTATCAATTTACATTCCCACCAACGGTGCAGGAGGGTTCCCTTTTCACCACAACCTTTCCAACATTTATTGTTTCTAGATTTTTTGATAATGGACGTTCTGACCAGCGTGAGGTGATACCTCATTGTAGTTTTGATTTGCATTTCTCTAATAATTAGTGATGTTGAGCATCTTTTACTGTGCCTCTTGACCATCTGAATGTCTTCCTTGGTGAAATGTCTATTTAGGTCTTCTGCTCATTTTTTGTTTTTTTGAATTTTATTTTATTTTACTTATTTATTTTTTAATATAGCAGGTTTTTATTAGTTATTAATTTTATACATATTGGTGTATATATGTCAATCCCAATTATTATACCAACAGTGTTAAACCTTGATAAAAGTTGAGGACAAATTAAATTAGCCATTTTAAAATTTATTAAATGTTTATATAGCACATATTATGTGCCAAGTCTTGTTCTAAATTCTTTACAGATGTTAACTGATTTAATCCCCAATAACAACCCCATGAGGTAGGTTCTGACATTATCCCAGGTGTACAGGTGAGGAAAAGTTAAGCAGTTTTAAGCCAGGCCACATAGTTAATAAGTGGCAGAGCTAGAATCTGAACCGGACAGTTCTTTAACAACTCTGCTAGACCACCTTCCCAATTTAGTAAAAGTGTTTCTGTAGGGTTAACCTAAGGAAGTCTCAGTATGTAATTTTTTTTTTAATTCTTTTAAACTTTATTTTTTAAACATAATCACCAGCTTTTAAAAGTGCTTACTATGATGTAATCTTAAAATAGGGAGCTTATCCTGATGGATGGCCAGGTAGACCCAATCTAATTATATGAGCCCTTAAAAACAGAGGTCGCTGTCTGGTAGTAGAAGGGGAAGTAAAATATTCTAAGCCCAAGAAGGATTAGAAATGTCCTTATTGGTTTGAGGATGAAGGGGATTATGCAAGAAAACAGAGAACTGAATCTCTGTAGCCACAACTGTTGACAGAACTGAATTCTGTCAACAACCAGAATAAGTTTAGAAGTAGAATCTTCCCCACAGCCGTCAGGTAAGAGTGGAGCAGACACCTTGATTTCTGCCTTGTGAGACCCTGAGCAGAGAATCCAGATGAGCTACTCTGGGCCCAGACTTCTGACCCACTCATTGTGAGGTAATAAAATGGGTGGTCTTTTAAGCTGCTATGTTTGTGGCAGTGTGTTGTGACACCAATAGAAAACAGGCACAGAAGGAGAACTGGAAGAGTCTAGTATCACAAAAGCTAATGTAGAAAGAAAAGATGTATTCATTCATTAAGAAGTCGCTGACATTTGAGGAAGTAGTTTTTCCTCTTAATGAATAAGGTTCACTTATGACTAGGGCTAGTTCTAGCAACCACCATGACTTATACAGCTTGGATTTGATGTACAATACCCGGCAGACTAAGCCTGATATGAATCATTTCTTATTGATAGCACTTTATTTTTCTAACTTCAGTTGGGTACTAGGTCTTCTTGCAATCAAAATGACCTCAGGGCTTCCCTGGTGGCGCAGTGGTTGAGAATCTGCCTGCCAATGCAGGGGACGCGGGTTCGAGCCCTGGTCTGGGAAGATCCCACATGCCGCTGAGCAGCTGGGCCCGTGAGCCACAATTACTGAGCCTGCGCGTCTGGAGCCTGTGCTCCGCAACAGGAGAGGCCGCGGTGGTGAGAGGCCCGCGCACCGCGATGAAGAGTGGCCCCCGCTTGCCACAACTGGAGAAAGACCTCACACAGAAACGAAGACCCAACACAGCCAAAAATAAATAAAAAAATAAATAAAATTAAAAAAAAAAAAAAGACCTCAGCTGCAGCAATATCAGTTCTTATTATGGCATTTTGCTGTGCAGCTGGGGTCCTTAGGTAGGAGTTGGAACTTAAGCCAGTGATAGAGGGCAGGGAAATGTGGTAAGGATAGAAACAAATCTTCTTTGGGAGTGAGGATGGGATGCAAAGGAAGATGATGCCAGTGGGAGCAGAGTCCTGTGACAGAAGAGTGGCCCAAGGGCTGCTGCACGTCACAAGAGTCAGGGACTTCTCCCACCTTCTGCACACTAGAGGCTGATTAAGTGTGTTCTGGAGTGTGATATTGTGATTTATAATAAGAAATATATATTTGGTCTTTGTCTCTGTTGCTTCTGGCAAAGAGCTTCTAAAACCCTTGGAATTTCCTAGGTGCTGAAGAGACAAAGTAGTCTCTTGTTATGTTAATGAGGTGACTTTTGGACCACACCTAAGGATGGGGGCTGGTTGCCAGGAGAACCAACCGTGTGATTGGAGGGTTGGAACCTTCAGTTCCAACACCCACCCTTACGGGGGAAGAGGGACTGGAGATTGAATCCGTCATCAATGGCCAATGATTTAATCAATCATGCCTATGTAATGAAACCTCCATAGAAGTCCAAGAGGATAGGCTTCTGAGAGCTTCTGGGTTGTTAAACACATGGACATCTGAGGAGAGCCGTGCACCCGGAGAGGGCGTGGAAGCCCCACACCTCTTCTCACATACCTTGCCCTACACATCTCTTCTATCAGGAGGTTCATCTGTATCCTTTATCATCTTTTTACAATAAACTGGTGAATGTAAGGAACTGTTTTTCTGAGTTCTGTGAACCACTCTAGCAAATAAATTGAACCCAAGGAGAGAGGGTCATGGGAACCTCTGATCTATAGCCAGTCGGTCAGAAGCACAGGTAACAACCTGGGCTTGCAACTAGTGTCTGAAGTTTGTGTGTGTGTGTGTGTGTGTGTGTGTGTGTTGGGGTGGGTGGGGCAGACAGTCTAGTGGGACTGGACCCTTAACCTATGGAATCTGATGCTATCTCCAGATAGAGTCAGAATTGAGTTGAATAGTAGGACACCCAGGTGGTATCAGGGAATTGCTTGTTGGTATGCGGAAACCATCCCCCCTACGTTTGAATTGGGTCCAGGAACGTAAAAGTGGGAGAAGGAATGTAGCTGCAGTGCTTGTAGCACAGGCTAATGCCAAGGGAGGCAGTACTGAAAAGAAGGAAGCAGTCCTGAAGCAGAGGCCAGGGTGTGGAGCTGCTTGGCCCATAGCTACTCATGGTGAATTTACCGGGTGCTAGCTGTTCAGGAACTATTTCTCATCCCTTCTGGGAGGGAACAGGGAAAGGCTCGTCCATGGATGATGTTAATGAGGGCCTGAGTCAGAAAGCAGTTTTCAGTTGCTGTCATGACCCACATACAGTAATTAAATAAGAAATCTTTTCAGATCAGTGGAGCCTGAGGTAACATCTATTGTGTATTTATAATGTTTCTAAGTCCCTCTCCAGAATGTTTCTTGTTTGATGGTTAATTCAGGCTCTCACTATTTATCCAGTTTGTTATTAAGTAGGCTTTCACTTCCTTTACATACTTAGGACAAAGATTTTCTTGATGTTAGGTTGCAAAAACTGGCTGCTTCTTTCCATCCTATCTTTTCAGATGCCAAGATAGCATGTAATGTTTCTAGCTCTTTTATCTTAAAATTCTAGTCCATCTTATGTATCATTTTGTCATCACCATTCTCTTGCTCAAAAGTGATACTTACATCATTGACACAAGTTAAAATATATGACCCTCTGTTAACTTATTTCTGCAATGTAAGCACGGGAAGAGTATCCTTTCTTTATGTGAAGGTTTCTTTGTTGTAGTGCTTCATCTTGTGTCTTGGTTTGTACTCTGGCAGCTTGCTTAAATACGTATCTCTTGAATCTGCACCTCCCTCTTTATTCCCACTGCCACTGATTTATTGAAGCTCCTATTATTTTCTCCTGGGACTATTACAATAGTTTTTCCACCTCTGGCTCCACCCACACTTATGACCCATACTGTATACTGTAGTAGGAATGACTTTTTAAACACACAAATCTAATTATGTCAGTGTGTTCCCTTTACTGCTTAACATTGCTTATTAGATAATGTCTAAATGCCTCAGGATGGAAAACTAAGCCTTTAGTGATCTGTGCCTACCTGTCCAATCTCATCTACTTGACTCTTCTAAATAAATTCTGCATTTAAGCAATACTAAATTACTTGCAGTTCCTGGCCTCTGTGCTTTTGTATACGGTGTTTATTTTTGTTTCTCTACCTTGTTAGTCAGGTTCCTGTCTCTGTGCTGCAAAGCACCATATTCATATCTCTGTTATGGTGCTTAGTCATGTGAACAGCTACAAACAATACAATGTCTCTTCAAATAGATAGTGAACTTCTGGAGGGCTGGAATTATATCTAGTTATCTTTGTTTCTTAAATGAACCATTCAGTTTCTAGCTGGAATTAATAGTGATTTGGTATTTGTCTCATACTGTTAATGTTTCTTTCCCCTTTTAAAATGTGCATGTTTAATACTGAAAGTATGGCCAAGCACCAACATCCAGGTATGGACATCACCCAGGAACTTCTTAGAAATGAAGAATCTCAGGCTCTAAACTTAGTGAATAGGGATCTTCATTTTAACAAGATCCCCCTGTGGTTCATATTTACCACACAGTTTAAGAAGCACCGCTGTAGGAGATATTTCACCTAATAGAGAGTTCTTTTTATATTCAGGACACACAGAAACCCCTTGCCAGTGTCTCACATATGTACTTTAATGGAGTATACAGCTTTAGGAGTTGATAAGCTTTTCCCACCAGCCAGATAATTCTTGCCTTACATGACAAAGTCAAGTTCTCTGAAGAAATCTTTATCATTTGTTAAAGAAATGTATGTACCTGAATCTAGGTGGTATTCAAATGGTGGATTCTCCAAAGTAAGCTTTAAGCAATCATCCGCCCAAATGGGAGTTAGCCTCACTCATCACAGCCCTGCCCTTTCCCGTGGACAGTTCTGGCATTTGCGTTGGCCTCTCAGCCTTCCCCAGATGAAAACACCTGTTTTTTTTTGTTGTTGTTGTTATCTGTTCTTCTCTACAAGAATATTTATCTTGGGTTGCTTCTTTCTGTTACTCTATTGTCTTTGAAAGCTAACTCTAATCTCCCATTTTCTTTTTTCTCATATTTCTTCTTTGCAGTTACATTCATCCATCACTCTGTCCTTAACATCATCTAATCCTAGTTTTACCCAGCTCTTTATCTCAAGTATATTAATGAGATAAATATGAAAGGCTGCATATAAACAGTTCCATAGTCCTTTGTTTATTCTTTAGTTCTATTCAATTGTCTCAGAGTTTTAAACAAGCCATAGCATTTTTGTATACCTTCTGATCCCTTTTATATCTTTTCACATATGTACAATTACTAAACATTTATGTTTGGGCATTAATGTATTTTCTGGAGCTGTGCCCATCTACCTCAAGCAGTGTTCCTCCTTGCTTTTAGGACTTGACTATTCTCTAAAAGCAGATTTATATTAGGTTGGCCAAAAAGTTCGTTTGGGTTTTTCTGTAAGCTCTTACGGAAAACCCCGAATGAACTTTTTGGCCAACCCAATACCTAAGGTCTAAGCTCCCAGTTTTCTAGCTAACCTTATGCTTAAAATATTCCACATATTTTTCTTGAATAGCATCATCTCCAGTTCATCTTTTAATAGCAATTGGTTTGCATTGTTCTACTTTGCTTCTGCAAATTTAATAACCGACATATTTCCTTTTAAAACATCCTCTCCTTGCTGTATCTTTTAACACAGGCCAAATCATTTTTGTTTGCTCTCACTACCATCATTTTTCTCAAGTGTGTCAGAGGACATGTCCTGTTAGGAGGGCTAACCAGTCAGTCACAAAGGGCTTGAAGTCGCCTCAGAGTCCTTTCCTTAAAACTTCATGGTCCAGCAACACAATGTGGTTAAGTAAGGTAAAAGGAAGGCAGGGGAGAAAACAGGAAATTATACTATCACAGGAAATTGTAGTAATAAAGTGAAAAACCAAGGAAGCAACTGGCCAGCAAGTCATAAAATTCTAATCACGCAGCAGGGATACATTGAATCTCTGCTCACTGGCTGGCAGAGTTCTGTGTTGTTCTTTTAGTCTTTATTCACGTCTAAGTGGTTACCATTGAGACTTGAAGCTCATCTGGTCATTTTACAGTTGAAGTAACTAAGACATTTAGTGATGTACTTAATACTGGAGGTTTCATCAAATGACTGGTAAAACCAGGTCTAGGATGTGGGTCCTCTGACTCGTGGAGCAGGACATTTTCCCTAATAATATAGAAAATTTCTTAAATAAATTTAATAAAGGGTCAGTAAGTTGCCAAGCCCTGTCCTTTTCACATTTTAATGTAGTAAATCCTCCCCACAAAGCCATGAAGTCTACTTCCCATTTTACAGATGGGAAATCTGAGGCTGTGGGAGGCAAACATGAGGTTCTTCATTATGAAAGTGTTTGCCTTCGCCCCAGAAGATAGGCTCACATGCATGAAATGACTTTCCCAAGTAGGCAATAATATCTTACAGACCTGAGATGGTAGGAAGATGAACAAACTCTTTCTCAAGGAAGAGAGGTGCCCTGTAGTTGCTATAGCAACTAGGAACTGATGCAGAGGCATTCCAGCTAGAGAATTTCCATAGATGGAAGATGTCTTTCTGTCTGACCAGGACCTGAAAAAGTTTGATTAACTTTGTTAATTAGAGCAGAGGTATCCCAAATAGTGAGCATGTACCCTAGGAAATATGCAAGTCAGTCTCCTGGAGTTTGAGAAAAATATTGTTTAAAAATCTTTTTTAATGAGATATATACAGATAAGTGCACATAAGTGTATAGTTTAATGAATTTTCACAAACTGAAACATCTGTGCAGCTAGCATCAAGATCAAGAAATAAAACTTTAGTAGCGTCTTAGAACTCCGTCATGTTCTTCCCTCTAATCAGTACTCCCCCAAAGGTAATCACTAGACTGACTCCTAATGCTATACGTTAGTTATGTCTGTTTTTTGAGTTTTATGTCAATGGAATCATACTGTATGCACTCTTTTGTGTCTAGTTTGTTTCATTCAATGTTATATATGTGTGGAGTGTGACTAAGTTTTTCATCTTGTTTAATTTTTTTGTGTGTGTGTCTTTTTGATGTGTATAACATAATCGTTCAGTATTAGATCCATATAATCTATAAATAAACATAAAATTTACTGGGGATATTTGTTCAAAAAGTCTAGAGTTCTTGGATTAAAGTATGACACCACTTCTGTGAATACCCTGACTTTAAGCCCCAGATAGACTCATTAGCTTTGCTCAGAGATAACCATTCATAACTAGAGTATGATCTTGACCTCAGCTAGACATTTGCTTTCAATAAACATATTTTTTGAACAGCCACTAAGCACTGGTCTTTGTAGGTACTGTGACACTTACATAGGCAAAAGAATACATGGCCTAGGATCTCAAGGAGTCTATCACTAGTGGGAGAAACAGAGCAATAAACTCAAATGATTAATGCAGGCAGAATTAAGTCTATGAAAGAGGCAAAATTATAATGATGTAGGAGGCTGGATGAAGGATGAACAATCTTCCAGGAAGCTAGTAAAGTCCCATTAAGAGTTTTACTAGATAAACTTTGAATTCCCTTCTGCTTTCCAGTTTCCAAGATTTAATCAGATTTCTCATTACAGAAATAGTATCTTTATTCCCACAGCCCATCCATTGCATTATGTATGATTCCAGTTTAAGGCTGCATGGTATCCATAGCTCCTAACAGTCAAAAGGGGGCAGCATTCACCCTTTTTCTGAAAATCAGAGAACCCTTTGGCCATATCCATTTCTTTCTAGGAAAAGAATACTTTTATCAGATAACATTTTAGAACATACATATATTTTAAGTGCCCTGTTTTAATTGTTCTTTTGTAGAGATAGCAACTTATTTGCACCTGCATGTCATTGAGACCAATATATTACACATCTGTAAACGAAGTCGGGCTGTCTCTGTATCCAGAGTTCCCCTATTTCTGCCTTTGTCCCATGATTGGGCGTGGCAGTCTTGCTCAGACACAGATTGCTAAAGGGCGGTGGCTGGAATGAACAAAAGGAATCAGACCTCTACTTTTACCCTGAGAAAAAGATTGCCAGGAGAAGCCTGGGGAGGAAGAGAAATGCTGTGTGCCTCCATCATAGTTTTAATTGCCAAATGCATTTTTTTTTCTCTTCTGAAATCTTACCCTTTTAAAATCTCTATTTATAAGCATAAAGACTATATTAAAGGTAAATAAACAAGATATGTGCACTATGGGGATATATGACTGCACTCAATCTTAGGGCCAGTCCTTATTAGCCAAGCAACCTTTAGAGTTTAAGTAATGCACAGTTGCCTGCAGTTCTTTTCTTGCTGATGCAGTAGCAGAGGGTGTGCTGTTGGAAACTGCAGAGGTTTTAATGCTGAAGCTGTCAGACTGTGTATCTCTCTGACCTCTAACCACCAGACCACCAGATGACTGATTCTGTATTGTTAGTTGGAACACTGATTTTAATGACTAACTTATATCGACTCCCATGTTCTACTTGATTGGTTTTGAGAAAATC
This sequence comes from Eschrichtius robustus, assembly GCF_028021215.1. Classification (NCBI taxonomy): domain Eukaryota; kingdom Metazoa; phylum Chordata; class Mammalia; order Artiodactyla; family Eschrichtiidae; genus Eschrichtius; species Eschrichtius robustus. The sequence continues at coordinate 85,244,567 of NC_090829.1, read as the reverse complement.
GATGCTGACGGCCAAAATTCTAAATTAACTATCACTTTCTAGATTTCATCATTCAGTATACAGCCCTAAACAGTCTCCTGAATGACTTTTTCTTTTTTTAATTTAAAGAGTAGACCTTAACCAAATATCTCTGAATGATAAAGGAGAGTTGGCCCACCCCATAATTAGCTTTTGTAAATATCAAGTCAAAGATCAGAGCAAAGGTCGTCTGATTTCTCTCTTTTGTGAAGAAAACAAGGGTTTTAGACACTATGACTGATTTCAGAATAGTAGCTAAGGATGAGGTCATTGCTTCCTTTCTAAGCAGAGACTACAAATGGAGTGAATTTGGAAGAGCCACAGAAATAATTACATTGATATTAATATCAAATAACAGCTGATGATTTTTGTAGCAGTTACAAATACCTGTGACGCTTAGTTGTAGATTTTGTGAAGTGTTTTGCCCTGTCAGATAAGTGGTGCTGGAAGAACAGCTCTTGAGAAGATCGCTGATGACATCATGTCACTGTGCTCTGCCACTTTTGAAAGATGTCATACCACAGTCAATCAAAACAAGTAATGTGGTATATCCAAGAATTTCACAAGCCAAAAAAAACCCTCAAACTTCAACTCTATTAGAACCCATTTACCTAAATTACCTAAATGAACAATGTATAAGGGCTAAAGGCTATGTGAGAAGTAAGACAAAAATATTTGCATTTCTGCTGAAATTAAACATCATAAAGTTGAGACTATTACCATTTAAACCAAAGTGAATTTAAATACATTTGTATCAAGTGATGAGTTAAGACTTACTTATGGACCAGAGGATAAAGCTGGGTGACCAACTATCTTACATCACCAGGAACTGAGAAGGTCTCCGGGAGATGAGATGTTCAGTTTTAAAATCAGAATCATCTCAGGCAAACCTGGAAAAGTTGGTCACCCCAGCTGGAAGAGATCTTTGAGTCTAGTCCCATTACCTTATTTTACAGTTGAGAAAAATGAGGCCTCTGGAAATTGAAAGATCTAACCTAAGATGTCTGCAGAATCATTTTTCTCCCAAATACTTGTCTGTATTGTGCTTTTCCCATTTTCTCAGGTCACATATTAAATTTAGACCATAGGATCATCAACAGAAACAACTGGCCCTTCTCATCAAGTGGACCTGGCAGGGAGCTGAGTTGGATTGAGTGGTTTCAGGAGTAGCCATTCTTCTTAGATCTGAAGGTCCGTTGGCTGGCTGTGGAAATGCCTGGCTACACTTCCAGGAGAGTACAGAACACCCTTATCAACAGCTTGAACACTGTTTTGTACCTTTCTGAGTGACACTGCAAAGTACCAAAGACAGAATTGGAGCATTCACAGTCACAGCGGGGGGGAAGACTAGGTTTTCTGAGACTTGGGCTACATCAGGGATTCACAACCTTTCAAAAGTAAGAGACAGGTTGCTGACACCTATTCATCTGGGTCATAAGGAAAGCAGAAAATGTAATTAAATCATTCAGCCTGATCTAGGGGCTTCATTTATGGTCACTCATAGGAGGATTTGCCTCTCCATGAGGACGATGGAGGGTAATAGTTAAATGAGTGAAGTGGTTGAGTGGGAGGTTTTATACAGCTGTGTGTTGATGAATTAGGTGGTGGAGAGTGGGATAAAGACTGCTTTCAGCATTTTCTTCAAGTCATTCCACGGAGATCACTGCCTGAACCAGAAAGAAAATGAGAACTACTAACAAGATTTCATTTCCATTCATGATGGAGAATAATTACAGAACTGAAGAAGAGAACACACATGGTAAAAACATGGTACAAATAAGTTAAAACATGCTCAAAATAGAACAGATGGAGGCAAGGGTAATCAAAGCTACTCAGAAACCTGGTACAAGGTTATCCTTCACTGAAATAGAGACCTGTGTCTTCCATCCCTATTTGATCTGCCAAACACATTACTTCCTCTCATTTCACTGGACCTTTCTGTAATCATTGTTAGTTCTCAGCCTGAATATCACTTTTTAGGAAAGCCTCTCCTAACTCCCTAATTCTATTTTAGGTTGCCCTGTTAAAAGCCTTTATAGCATTCTGTACTTTTTTTTTTTTTTTTACCATAATTTGATACAAAAATTTAAGTTAGCATGAGTTAAACTAAAATTACACTTATAATAATTTAATATCTGTATCCCTGCTAGACTTTAAATTCCTTACACACACAGACTGTATCTTCCTAGGTTATTGTCGATTGAGACTCCTGGTACATAGTAAGCACTCAATAAATGCTATTTCCTGAGTTAATGAGTTAATTCCAACCATTTGGAATGAGTTCAGGTTTTCAAACTTTGTGTAGGCTTCCTATTTTATAGATTTGTAATATGTGGAAAAATCAATAAAATGTATTATAAACAGAACATTTCCAATGTGTGTATGTAGTATTGCTGTTAGGAGAACTGGCTCTATAGAAAGACAATGGGATCCAAATGTTGGCTCTCATACTGCCTCTGGAAAGTTACTTTGAAATAACCTCATTTCCATCATTTGCAAAATGAAGATAATTGTGTCTACTTCAAAAGTTTCCTCTGAGGACTAAATGAAATAATGCAGGACAAACATTAAGCACAGTACCTGGAACATGATATGTTTTCCATATTTATCAGTTTATTAATTTGAGTAATTAAAATATAGAAACAGGCAAATTCCCCAAATTTCTCAAGATGGTGGAAAATGTAATTGACTATGTGAATAGAAACAAGAATTTAGTTCTAGTTTTCCCACTGAGTCATCATATAATGTTAGGCAAGTTATAAATATCTTTTAAAAATGAGAGAGTTAAACAATTTTCTTTGGGTTCATGGTGAAAATCAGAGTGCTGTGAATGTCCTAAATTTATTTAAAGTTGAATGTTTATGTGGTCATATTTTTCCAAACAGAACTATATCTTTTATTAGATTCTTAAAAGAGAATCTTGTGTCACAAGTCAGGTTGCTGGGAAGCAGACTCAGATGGAGATCAGGGTGCAGGAAGTGTACCAGGAAGTGCTCTCAGCATTACCACCTATTGGAAAAAGGAAAGAAACAGGACTAGACAGAGGGAGAAACAAGCAGTCAAAACAAAACCCTTGGCCAAACCTTCCTTGGTGGATATTTTGCTAGATTCTGTAGAATAAACATGAACAATATGACAAATGTCATGCCTTCAGCATTTTTATGATTTAGAAGAGAGCATGGCAGACACTTTTAGTATCTTCCCAGCATCCCTCCCCCTGTGAACTGCTTCTTTTTTCATTCCAACTATGCAATTTACAGGGTAGATGCCATGTTCTTACAGACTCTGCCACCTTGCTACTGTTGATTGTTCCTGAGTTGAGTACCTAACTCAAACTGTGGGTCATTTGAGTACATTTTTAAGTTTACCTGGGAAAGAGTTAACCTCTGGTGATGGGGGACAAAATGTGAAACTCAGGTTTGGCCTTGCTTATGATCTCTGTGGGTGAGGAAGCCATGATGGACTTCAGAACCTACCTATGCATATTACATAACAAAGAATTCAATCTCTAAGTCATAACGATCCTAAAAATGTGTGCACCTAAGAGAATTTCAAATTACATGAAGCAAAAATTGATAGAACTGGAAGCAGAAATAGATAAATCCACAATTATAGCTGGAGAATTCAACACTCTCAGTAATTCAGAGAACAAGAAAACAGAAAAACAGTAAGGATATAGAAGACAACAGACACTATCAACCAACTTGAACTAGGTGACTCTTACAGAACACTCTACTTAACAACAAAAGAATATGCATACTGTTCAAAGGCATATAGAACATTCATGGGAGACCATGTTCTGGGCTATAAAACAAACCTAAAGAAATTCAAAAGATTGAAATTATAGAGTATGTTCTCCGACCATAATGGAATTAAGCTAGAAATACATAGGAAGATATCTGGAAAATCCATGCATATTTTGGAAAGTAAACAACATAACTTCTCAATAATCCATGTGTTAAAGAGGAAGTCACAAAGGAAATTAGGAAACAGTTTGAATTAAATGAAGATGATGCAACACATCAAAATTTGTGGGATGAATCTAAAGCATGCTATATGTGCAATTTATGGAATCAAAAGGTTATATTAGAAGAGAAGAAACATCTCAAACCTATGATTTAAGCCTTGAGACTCTAGAAGAAAAACAAATTAAACCTCAAAGCAAACAGAATGAAGGGAAAAATAAAGATAAATGTAGAAATAAAAATTAAAAGAAAATAGGTACAATCAATTCAAAAAAATATTCAAAAAAATAAAAAGTTGATTAATAGGTACCTAGAACTAGTCAGGGGGGTGGGATACTGCTAATGGGGTCTGGGGTTTCTTATTGGGGTTACTAAAATGTTCTAAAATTAGGTTGTGGTTATGGTTCCACAGCTCTGAATATAATAAAATACACTGAACTATAGACTTTAAAAGAAAAAAATATATAGACAATCAATGAAACAAAATACTGGTACTTTGAAAAGATCAATATAATTGATAAACCTCTACCCAGACTGAGCAAGGGGGAAAAAAGAGAAGACAAAAAATGACTAACATCAGAAATGAAAGAAAGAACATCACTGTTGATTCTACAGACACTAAAAAGAGAAGGGGTTATTGCAAACATCTATGTTCATACATTCAGTAACTTAGATGACATGGACAAATTACCTGAAAAACAAACTATCAAAAAGCTCATGTAAGAGTAAATAGATAACCTGAATAATCCTGAACAAGTCTACACAAACTCTTCCAGAAAATAGAAGAAAGAACACTTGTCAACTCATTTTACCTCAACACCAAAACCAGAAAAAATATTACAAATAAAACTAAAAATCAGTATCTCTCATGAACATGGAGAATTCAACACTCTCAGTAATTCAGGGAACAAGAAAACAGAAAAACAGTAACATCATCAAAATACTAGAAAACTGAGTCCAACAATATATAAAAAGGATAACACATTATGACTAAGTGGGGTTTATCCTGGAAATGCAATGCTGGTTCAACATTCAAAAATCAGTGTTACTCATCATATCAGCAGATATTTGTCTAACAGAGAAAAACATAATATTTACAATAGAGGCAAAAAATATTTTATAAAATTTAATATCTATGCATGATTTAAAACAACAATAATAAAAATTTCAGCAAGGTAGGAATAGGAGACTTCATCAACCTGATAAAGGGTATGTACAAAAATACATACAGCTAACCTCATACTTAATAATGGATTACCGAACACTTTCCCCCTACGTCGGGGAAAAAAAGCACTGATGTTCTCTCACACCACTCCTGTTCAACATCACACTGGAGGTCCTAGTTAATGTAATAAGGCAAGATCAAGAAATTATTGGTACATACAACAACATGGATAAATCTCAAATACGATTATGCTCAGTGAAAGAAGTCAGATTCAAAAGGCTACATACCGTATGAATTTATATGACATTCTGGAAAAGGCAAAATGGTGAGAACAGAAAATGGATCAGTGGTTGCCAAGATGTGAGCTTACAGGGAGAGTTTGAGTATAAAGAGGAGTTTCAGAGAGTCATAGGATCATTCTGTATCTTGTTTATAATGGTGGTTACATGACTGTATGTGTTTGTCACAACTCATACAACTGTATACTAAAAAGGAAGTATTTTCTATAAGTAAATTTTACCTCAATACACTTCACAGAGAAAAGGAAACCCCACTCACAGAGAGAAACTGTGATGAGGGTTTTTCTTTGGAACAAAATTGGCATTTTATCTGTGGTTGTAGCTTTTTTCAGAGGGTGTATCTGGGTGTATCTCTGGTCTTCTTTGAAGTTTGGTAATTCATGTAGTTTATGAATTACATGAGTTACCCAGGATATTTTCAATTTAACCTTCATATTTTTGCCCAAGCAAGTTTGAATTAGGTTTCTATCACTTGTAACAGGCAGTCCTGAGTAATGCATGGAAATAGACACAGGCATAAGTAATTGTTATATGAGGATGTGTGAAAAGCGCTATAATAGAGGTAAAAAGCATATGGAAGCAGAGAGGGGAAAGTGATTAAGTCTGACTGGGGATATCAAGGGCAGATAGTAATTGAGTTGGCCTTGAAGGCTTTTTGTAGTTGTAGTGAGGGGAAGTATATCCCATTTTCAGGGAACAGCAGGAACATATGATGTGATTAAACAGACAGATGAATGAGAGTATATGGTGTCTTCGGGGACAAGGGGTGCAGTGGAGCTGAAATGTAGAGACCATGGGACCAGGTGGAAGACGAACTTGGAAATGTAGACTTTTGCCGGGCAGCGGAGAGACCTTTCTGTGGGCAAATGTTTGAACTTTATTCTAGAGTTCTATAGAGAGTAGGGCATGCTCAGATAAGAACTTTTGAAAGATAATTTAAATGCAGTTTGAGGAATTATCAGACAGGATTATAGATAGGTCAGTTGGGAGGCAGTTGCTCTAGATTAGGTGGGTTAAAGATGACATGCCCTGAATAAATAGGGTGTGGTGATGTTGATGTCATTGTTATAGCAGTTACCACTTACCACTTCCTATGAGTCAGGCACTGTGCTAAAGTGCTTTAGATACATTATCTCATTTAATACCAACAATCATATAAAGTAGGTACTATTATGCCAATATATTAGCCAATGACTTTTCATTTAGTCCATGTGGGTACAGCTGACCCCACTGCCTTTCCCACCTTCCCAGAGGTGGGGACATTAGGGATGGGCGTGTGTCCCAGGCCATCTAAAAAGCATATTCTTTTTTCCCTGACCAGAGCAAATGGTGAGGGATAGGTATATAACTCATTATATTTATTTAGATTCGTCCTATGACTTTGGTAGGAATTATGAATAAGACTAGAATAATTTCATCTGCTTTTGGTAAAGGATGGACAAGAGCCACCTGGAGACATTTGTTAATTGATATTTATACTTTAGCCTGGTGTTTCCCAATAGGTTTTCTCTGAACATTAGTCCTAAGAAATATTCTGTGAAAAAGTGTCCTATTTTACACATTAACTGGAAAAACATTGCATATTGTATCTCCCGCAGAACATATTAAAGGCTCTAGAAATCCTGAAGTAGAGAAATGAATTTAACTTTGTTTAATTCAGCTTTCTCAAAGGTATGCAATGAAGGTGCCCTTTTCACACATTTGTTGATTACTATCTACCACATTTTGGGAAATACAACTTTAGGTATTTATCTGCCTACCTGTAGTTACACCATTCAAAATTTTAATAGCTGGATAAAAGGCACTGCTCACATTCTCTCTCATATCTTTCAAGGCTGCATTTCTCAGCCTTTCCCTTGGAACACTTACAAAGTTGCAGATCATGATCTGAAAACAAATAATAGAATGTAAAAACCAGGGGCATGTTTTTCAATTTGTACTTACGCAATCCCGTATAACACCACTGCGGCCTTAAGGAGACCCTGGAATCCATCACTTGACAACTGTGGAGAACACAGTGTCCCATTTGGCATATAATCGTGCCTGAGACTCCCAAAGAAAAGAACTAAACAGATTACTTAAGAAAATGAAGGGTTGTTGAATGATAATGTGAGGTAGAAGTAGAATTTGACATTCTCAGCAGCAGTTACCTGAGGGTCTCATTTATTAACATGGATGTGAAAAAGGCTTAAGGAGTAATTGAGAAAATGCCCAGCATGCTTGGCATAGTGCTGGGTGTGGTAAATACAGCTATAAAAAGACCCAACCATTGTTATCTTCATGGAGCGTTCTTGTAGCTTCAAGTGACTTCAAGTCTCTGAGAAACCTCCCATCAACTTGTAATTTATCTCAGATCCCCTTCCTTATAACATTTGATGAAGTGATACATAAAATGCAATGAAAGTGAGAAAAGGAAGAGCAACATCATTTCTAAAAGAGAAAAGCATTTTACAAGATTGAAATAAAAGCAGATTCATAGAAAAGGTCATCAGTGGGGCATCTGTGACTAACATAGGATCTGAAATAATACCAGTGATAATGAAAAACATTTCTTTCTGAGGCATTTCAAATGCAGGAATACTCTTCTCTCCTCAGGAAACTTCACAGTGTTTTGCTGATGACAAACTGCTGTAATAAAAATAAAGACATATTAAAATGGAACTTTTACAATTGTGATTCTTAAACACTTAGCACTGCTGTGGGAAAAAATACAATATACTTTTACATACCCAAGCTATCTTATTTTAGCACTGTTTTGCAAACAATTGAGAAGGCTTAACAATCAATCCATGTTAAAATTAGCTCAAAACATATACTCTCTGAATGAATGATGTTGAACAAGCTCAGGGAATCTAAGATGCTTTCAGTTTTTCATTTAGAAACCCCACAACTGGTGTTTCTCATCTTGCTTAGCAGCTTTCTGCCTACAGAAGGGTTGAAAATTATAATAGAAACTTCTAGAATATAGACATGTCTTAGAGCTGATGGTGATTTTGAAGCTGAAACAGTATGGGGGACAGAAAAGACAATGGGCAATGTTTCAGGGCAGATATAATCTCTGCTCTGAGAGAGCTTACAAATTTTGGGGTGGGAAGTAGACATGTACACAACTGAATACACTTAAGGGTATCATGGAGTGAGAATGGAAACCATCCACACAGCTTATTTCTGCATTAAACTGACTTTACTATTTACTGATGTCATCAATCTAACATTATCATTCCCGTGTACAGGAGGAAAAAACGTTTCCCCTCTAGGTTCTACCCTCCTAGGTTCTCCAGCTGGTGCCCTGTAAATTAGACTGACAAAAGACAGGTTAAGAGAAAAATAAACAGGTTTGTTAACATGTGCATTACACTTACAGATGGGAGTGCTCAAAGGGGTGGTTAGAACTTGGGCTTATATAGCATCTTAACAAAAGAACAATGGATATTTAGAGAAGTGACAGGACAAAGGAAAAGGACTTTGAGGTTCTAGGGTCAGAAAATTGTGGGAATATAAATGTATGGGGGAACTAATGGAAGATAAGGGCTAGTTATGTAGATTCCTCTGATGCTACCTCTGGGCTGTTAAGAGTCTAGAGTTTTCTCTGGTGATTAACTTTGTCCTTCCTGATAAGAGAGTTGAGGGGGGACAACTTTACAAATTTATGTCCTGCTTTTAGGAAAATAAGGGCAGGGAAGGGAGTGTTTTGTTTTGTATCTGCTTCTTATTAATTGCCTTCACCTCAAAATAATGCTTATGCCAAAGTGCATGTTTTGTGATGGCATATCCTGCTCCTCTTCACCAGGATGCTCTTGCCCTGGAAGACGAAAGTTACAAATAACATTATTGCTCATTCCAGGAACTTCCCGAAAGACCCATCAACTCTTTAATAGAAAGCATCAAACAGTTTACACCGCAAGACTTCAGAACTCTTCCTTTCAAAATACCTGCTTTGTTGTGTCTACCGATCCCAAACCATCATATAATGATCCTTGCCCAGTTCTAACCAAGCCTCTTCACTGAAAGACCTGCTTTAAACCAGGCCTTGAAATCTCAATAAATATCCTAGCTTCTCTCTCTCCCCTCTAAGGTGCTACTAAGACTAACAAGGCAGTGCTCTCCCTTACAGTGAGCTTTGTCTTATTAACAAGTTGCTTTGGTAATATTGTGGATATTTTGGGGAGCCAGCATTTGACAATCTTGGAGGCTCTAGGAAATTCAGCTGAAATGGGGACTCAACACAGGTTCTGACTTGAACACAGCGGTTCCCCTGTGGCCCTTCAAGCCTTCTCTGAGCCTACCCTGAGGTGAGTCTCACATTGGCTTGAAGTTTGGTTTCTTTTCATTGAGCACCCTGAATGCTGAGTTTATTTTTTCTTTTAGGAATAAGGAACACTGTTCAGGAATCTTCTTGTTTATCTGATCATATTTGAAAAAAACTGGTATCTGTGGTGGAAATCTGTCTAATTACCGACGACATTATTCTTTGTCTCTGTGGTTTAAATTTTGTTCTTTCCTCTCCCCTAAGATGGATAATTATTACCAGCTCCTTTACTGCGTCGGCCCAGACTGCTAGTGTGGTATCCACAGGGGGAGTATCAGGGCAGAGCAAAAAGCCTGCTGGAGCAAGGAGTTGATGAAAATACATATGAGTTGCTCAGCCTCATCATTCACTTCTTTGCCCTTCTCCTCCCAGGAGAGATTGTTTCCTTCTGTTGCTGTCCTATAGGTAGACAGGTGAAAACTTGAAACCTTTTCCAAAAAGGATGATAGCAAACAGTGAACAAGAATTGCTTGGTGTGGTGGTGGAGAATGGTTGTGTCTCAGTTCAGGCTGCCATAATAAAACCATAGACTGGGTGACTTAAACAGCAGAAAGTCATTTCTCACAATTCTGGAGGCTGGGAAGTCTGGGATCAAGATGTCAGCATGGTTGCATTCTGGTAAGAACTCTCTTCCTGGCTTTCAGATGGCTGTCTTCTTGCTGTATCCTCAACGTGGCAGGGAGGATGGGGGTAGGGTAGGGAGGGAGAGCAAGCTCTCTGGTCTCTTGCTATAAGGATATAAATCTCATCCTGAGAACTCTACCCTCATGACCTCACCTAAACCTAATTATCTCCCAAAGGTCTCAACTCTAAATACCATCACACTGGGGGTTAGAGTTTCAACATATGAATTTGGGAGTGGGGCACAATTTAGCCCATAGCAGGTGGTAATCAAGAATAATTATGTTCTTCTCCTGGTTCCTCCTTTACCAGTTCATCCCTGCACCCTCCTCCATATCCCTAGTAACTTCCAGCACAGTGATCTCACTGATACAGTTATTAGGTGTTAGCTGCATAGCCTGGAGCTTTGGGAGCCACAAGCACTAGGATCCCTGGGACATGTTTTGAGGGAAGGGGGTGGTGGTAGTAGTAAGATCACTTAGCTGAAAGCTAAATCAAGGAGGAAAGAACTAGTTTCAAATGCTTGGAAAAGCACAGATAGTCTCAGCTCTGAGAATGAGAAGAAAGAATAAGATGTCAGACTTCTGTAAGTTTCAGGGAGTCAGAACTATTGGGAAATAAGTCATTTTAGGTAACAGCTTTGCTTAAAATTTTATTTAAAGTTTAAGGCATCTATTAAGGAAAGATTTCTAAAATGGATTGCACACTTTGCTGCCTTCTTAATTAAAGAAGACTGAACGTTATTTAACCTTTTCTTGATGATTCAAGGTCATCATTGTGCACATCAGTGATTATTCTGTAAAGCAATGATGCCCTCAAGGGCCATCAGTGTATTCCGGGCTGCTCACTTCTACATTACTCTTTCTAGATTGCTATGATATTTGAGTTTGTATTCACTCTTAATTGCCTTTACTGTTGCAGGCACTATACACATACCTTTTCTCACTACTATCAATGTACAGTATATCAGATCAAATAGATCTTCTCCCTAATAAAAATGTGTTGCTTACAGTCTGCTGTGGTCTTGGCAACCATGAAGACAAACGTTAGAATTGTACACTGAAGTGATTAGGTTCTGATTGGGATAGAACAAATGAGTGCTCTAGCTCACAGCATTTGGTGACTGTGACTTTGGCTGCTACTTTTCCCCCATACATACCAACCCTACTCATATTCCAGTTAGGTGAAAAGTAGATGATATAGTCCTCCTGATAGGTGAGGTGCTATTGAAACAGGGAAAGCACAGACAGATTGCATTGTGATTGTCAGTTCATTAGTGACATCATGGCCCTCCTAGAAGATTAACACTTGCTTGCTTCTCTGTGCAGGGTTTCATGCACCAACTTGAGTAAGAGCCCTGTATCCCTTTTCTTGAATACTTAGCCTAAGTGTCCATTTTAGTCAGTGATTTTAAAAAAAGAAGATAAATATGATGATAGCAGATATATTAATTTGGCACCGTTATTAGCACTTCAATAACAATTCCTCTTTAAGTCAGTTAGCAGTTTCCAGAGTATTTTCCCATGTATGTTCTCCTGGATTCTGATCACCACCTTCCACAGCAGAACTGCCCAAGACCTGGCGCTTGATCAGGGCCATTAATTTCCCAACAGACAGGCTATATAGATTCTCTCTAAGCTCAGTGTCTGTGAGATCCTTCCTGCATGTCAATGAGGCCATCATCGCAAGCAGTTGTAGCAATTGTCCTACTCGGAAGTAACAGATACGCTAATTAAAAAATTGCTGAGGAAAAGGGCACAAACCTTGAAAGCCTCCATCAAAAAAATAAATAAATAAAACAAAATTACTGTGCACACTGGTTTAGAAGCCTCTGGGGAATTCTCAACGAATGAATGACTATCTATCTCACAGCAGCCTAGCTGCATTCTTCAGTATTGTTTTAAATAATCTTCAACCTAAGAGTCGCAAAAAGCAAAGACTATTTATTTGCAAGAAAGAAAGCCACTTTTACTTTGGTGTATTTTTCAGTTCAACCTCTGAACCTACACTTCTGCAATTAAACATCTGTTTATCTTATGACCACTTTCTTCTTGTGTGAAGGGCTTTTATTTTTTCACTTTAAATCAGTACAAGAGAGAACGCAAGAGTAACTGTGGATATTGCACTGAGGCAGCTTACTGTGTTCAGAATCTCTTATCTGAAGTAGCTATCTACACAGTCAACACATTTCTTGAGCTCCTCTGATGGTCCAGACACTGTTCTGGATGATGGGGTTTCAGCAGTGAACCAGAGATGAAGGCTGGAAGTGGAAAAGGCTAACAGGTTCTCCTGACCTGCAGTGTATGGATTAATTTATAGACAACTTCAGACATGTGATGGTAGTAACAGGCAAGAATCCCAAGAATCAAAATAGCTCACTGATTTTTTGTCTTCAATTCCACATTGATGTAGGAGAGCCTGGGAGATGGAAGAGTTTAAGATTTTATTTATTTCACTGGACACCAGGACTTGTTTCTTGTTCCCTCCTGGATCTGCACTAATAAATCTTTAAATGTGGGCTTTAAGATGGTGCTGGGTTGCAGTGGAAAAAAGAGAGTCATTAGACCAGGGTGGAGCCCCAGATTTGGAAGACTGCATGATTTGGGGCAAAGATTATGGCTTTGGGATCAGACAGATTTTATTTGCATACGGGCTCTCTGACTTCCTAACTAGGTGACCAAATTATTTAAACACTCTGATATTTGGTCTCCTGTCTTCAAAATGAAACTTTGAAATTCATTCACTATCTCTGGGAATTTAGATGTTGGCTGACTTTCCTTCCAGAATTATAAGTCTGTGACTGTGGCAGTACAGCCCATTATTTACGTAGAGTCACCTGTTGTAATATAAGCCAGGTGGTTTAGGGATGCCATTTCAGGATTGATTTGTACCTTAGAAATCCATATAAATTTGTGCTATTTAGGTCGAGTAAAGATGACAGGAAGTACGGTATGTACTGTTTAGTAAGTTTTTTTGTGGTGGTTTTGGTGATGATAAAATGTTCTACCTAACATGTGTGTTATTTCTCTGGGAAAAAAAGCAGTCAAAATAAATTGAGTCTTCTCAACCAGGATATGAAAATGCATATTATGTTTTTTCATTGTTAAATTGAAATCATATGATTTAGAATGAGGAAAAGACAAGCGTAAATAACAGCATAGACTGGACTGCTTAAAAATTTCGAATGGTTATAAATAATGAATGGATGTTATACTTAGGTTTAAGCCAAGAGGGTGCTCACTCAGTGATTTCACACATCAATACCCTAACAGTGTTTATTAGGAATAAAAAAATTTCTCTCATCCTCTTCCTTTAAAAATACAATGTATAAAAATGTCAGCTATCTCTTTATGAGAGATGGAAACACGTATAGACTGTAGAGTTATATACGTAACTATTTTGAAGCAAACCCAAGGTTCAAGAAGACAGGGAGCAAATTGTCACTTGAGGGGCAGTCCTGAATCAAGGATTCAGAGTAGCATGAGGGGAGAGAGGTAGAAGGAGGGGGTAATCTAATCTCCCTTCAATGGCTGGTTATGCCTGATTGAGAAGAGCTGGGTGTGTTTACGAGTAAGGAGTAGAGTTGTATCACTTTAGGTTAGAGCAGTGGTTCTCCACTTTGACCGTATTAGGTGGTTGGGAAAGACATGGACTTTGCAATGGTGTTTTGGAGCTGGTTTGTTCCAGTTCATGAGAGCAGATTGTTAAATTTTCACTGATCTTCTGAGCCAGCTGTTACATAGCCATTATTAAAAATTAAATTACACTAACATACAATTAAATAAGTAAATTGTATGAACAAAGGCAATAGATGCTTAAAACTCATCACTTCTTAATTGTTTTACTACATTTTTACTTTATGTTGTTATTGACATCTACTGTATTGGTATGGTGAAAATATCTTCAAATAGTGTGCTGCTGTGCCTCTGTTTCCAACTTTGAATTCAGTGGTATGACTTTGGTAACTTGAAATTGGCCACGGTAGTATTTACACAATGCAAATTAGCAAATGCTACAAATCAGGGTTTTTTTTGTTTTTATTTTTTTCCATAAAGCTGGTTTTTAAACATTTACCAGTGCACCCCTGGATATGAGGATGAAATATTAGATTGGACTGGACTAAACTTAGAAAAAAGTACTTTATTAGGAAACATTTCAAATATACACAGAAATAGAATAATATTAAGAATACCTATGTATCCATTCCCCAAGTTAAGTAATTATCAACATTTTGCCAGGAGTATTACAAATCAAATCCCAGATATCATCGTTTTTAATCTGAAAACACTTCTGCATACATGTCTAATGCTTAGGTACTTTAAAAAGACATAACCACAATTTTATTATACCAAATAATATTAACAATAATTCAATGATTTTTAAAATATCAATCCATATTCAAATTCCCTGGTTGTTTCAAAGATGTATTTTGAGGGTTGGTTGGTTTGAATCAGGAGCCAAACAAGTGAACTGGTCTTTTTAATAACTGAAAGAGGCCAGAAAGCTGTGAGATCTGTCTGACGTGTCATTAAAAAGCAGGAAAGGAAGATTTGACGGAACATAGTTCAAAGTAAGGATTAGAGAAAAATAAAACTGTTTCATGTTTATACCCTACTGAGATCAGACTCTTCAATAAACCGGTTATACAAAAAAAAGCACACAATATATTTTATGCCCTTAAAAAGCTCATGGTTTAGAGCAGTAGTGATATTTAACTTCTTGGGGGCGGGGACATAGACACCTCTGAGAGATTATGAAAATTACCTGCATATGTGTGCCTGCATAATTATAAAATTATGCAGGCTATTTAAAGCATAAACTCATCCTGGAGCCAATGGAACCAGAGTTAAGACCTAGGATTTAGAAGGCAGGAGGAAGACATGGAAATGAATAGTTTACAATCCAAAGCAATATTAGAACCAAACGTGTGCTATGGGAGCACAGAGCAAAAGAGGGTCTAATTTCTCTTAGGGCACAGGGAAATTGATGTTGGAAGTGAAATTTGACATTTTGAGTAAGAGTTTCTCGGTCAGAAATGGTAACTAAGGCTGGCATGCTAAAGTTGGGGGTGACAAGAGGTGGTGCTAAACAGACAGCTTAGCTGGCAGGTCCAGAGCCACACAGAGCCATATGAAGGAATTTGAGTTTTAATTTGCCCCAGTCATTGCAGGATTTTGAACTGGGGAGTGATGTGATCATATTCTCATATGGGAAATGCAGCAACAGTGTCGAGAGAGGAATTCCAGGTACAGAGACTGGACACAATGAGGCCTGGTAGCTGCTATTATAATAGTTGCAGTAAAATACAACAGTCTGGACTATGGCACAATCAATGAGATCAGAGAAGAAGGAAGATTTTAGGAGGGATTTAGGAGATAGAAGGAAGTAGTATATACAAGTAAATGATGAAGAAAAAGAAATCTAAGAGAGCAACAATTTGTGGTTTTAAGGTTCTAGTTTTAAGATAGAGAAGGTAATGCTATTTATTGAAATAAAGGATACAGTATGCATAGCTGTGGTCGAGGAAGGAGAGGGGACAGATATAGGCCATTAGTTTGGGGCATGTTGAACTTGAGGCATCTATGATACAAACAGGAAGGGATTTCCAAAGGAAGCTAGATAGCAAAGAGCCCCTCTAAGAGTTGGCCCAATGCTTTAAGTGCAGAATAAGCATGGTCATTTATGGTCAGAGATAGACCACAATTCTTTTTGGGACCCAGTGAACTTTTAGGCCTTCTCCATGGCCAAAATTTTATCCTCCAGAACTTTATCCAAGAAGCACTTAGATTAAAAAAATAATTGTTAATCTCTCTATATTCTCTCTCTTTTTTTTTACTCGAATCCCATCTCATCTCCAAACTGCAGATCTCCCCAAATGCAAATCTGATCATACCCCTTTCCTGCTCACAACCTTTAAATAGCTCCCCATTCCCCCAGGACAAAGTTCAAACTCCTTACCCTCTCCTACTTATGATAATAATGATTATTTTTCAATGTGGATATTAATTCTTCCAGGGAGCCCTTCCTGACCCCACAGAGCCAGGTCTCAGTGAAGCAGAAAGTATTGTAACCAACTTTCTGTTTAATCTACATTTCCTTCTACTAAGCAACTTGTCAGGAACTGGCTTCCTTGAGTGACTTAGAAGAAGGTGGTTACTGTGGAGTAGAACTGAAGGCCTACTCTGTGCCAAGTAGTTTGAAAGGGGTTGAAAATACAGTGGTGAGGCATTTGAAGAATACACTCTAAATTGCTTTGTGTCAATTATGTATTGTGTCCTCAAGGGATTAAAATGATAATCTTAGTTTTTAGACATAGGATATGCTCCTGATCATTTCTCCTGGGTTGATTATAGAATTCTCTCTGGCTATAAAATTGGACTCTGTTTTGGCCAGTTTCTGCCTTCTGCTCCGTCCCAGCAGGACTATTATTTCAGCTGTCCTCAGTTTGATTTCTTATCCAAGAATGAGAAATGAGACTCTAAATTAAGAGTTGAAGATGAAGGTGAGAAAGAAGGCATAGAAACTGGGTGAGAGAAAAACAATGTGGAATTTTTACCTTGGAAAGGCAGCAAGTGAAATGAGCAAAAGAAGAGGCTCTTTGAGTCATGTTAAATTCTGTGCTGTGCCATGTAAACACATCATGAGAAAAGTGTTAATCTAATGCTGAGCACACTATGAAAATCTGTCAGTCCAAAACTATTTTCCATTTTCAAGGGACTAGAGCTTTGCATTTCTTGGAAGCATTGATCAGCGTAAGTACAGGTCGATCAAGGCTTTTGTATTTGCATTTAAATGTTAACCAATCACGTTTTATTAAAAATTTAAGGCAAGTGTGAGAATGGAAAAGTGTATGGGTCTGTGCTTATGACAAAGAAGTCAAGTTGAGATCCATTCAGATATGACTTGAGAATTTCATAATGTGTGGAATATTAGAGACCCATCTGGACAGCAGATACTGGTGATAGTAATGATGAGCTGGGGTTGGGGTAGGACTAATGAATATTTATTGACAGTCTCTACTTTGCAAGATGAGAAAGTGCCTTCCATGATGTCTGGACAAATCAACAGTGCATCTAAGCATTCCATTAACCATTCCACAAACAGTTATAGTAATAATTATTATCATTTAAAGTGTTTCAAATAATGCCATTTAAAAATATGCACTTTTTTTTACTGTGGTAACATATACATAACAAATTTACCATTTTAACCATTTTTAAGTATACAGTACTCTGACATTAAGTACATTTACATTGTTCTGCAGCCATCACCACCATCCACTTCCAGAACTTTTACATCTTTCCAAACTGAAACTCCATACCTGTTATACAGTAACTCCTTATTGCTCCCTCCCCTGAACCCCTGGTAACCACCATTTTTCTTCCATCTCTATGAATTTGACCACTCTAGGTATCTCATATATGTGGAATTGTACAATATTTGTTCTTTTGTGACTAGCTTACTTCACTTATCATAATGTCCTCAAAGTTCATCTATGTCATAGCCTGTGTCAGAATTTCCTTCCTTTTTAAGGCTGAATAATATTCTATTGTATGTATGTACCACATATTTTGTTTATTTATCAACAGACACTTTGGTTGTTTCCATCTTAGGGCTATTGTGAATAATGTTGTTATGAACATGGGTGTACAAATAAAAGTTCAAATCGCTGCTTTCAGTTCTTTTGGACATAGACCCAGAAGTGGAATTGGTGGATCACATGGTAATTCTATGTTTAATTATTTGAGAAACTACCATAATTTTCTTCAGAGTGGCTACACCATTTTATATTACAACCAGCAATACACAGTGTTCCTAAAAAAATTTTTTAACTGAAAGTTAGTAGGAGAAACACTGCAAAATGTTAGAAAAGAAAGCAGGGTTATGAAAAGCCAAGTGGAAGAAAGTTAATTTTCTTGCTCTCCCTTTTTAATTCTCTAAACCAGAAGAGTTTCCCAACTGATGAGCTTCAGATATGTTGTGATGCTGATCCTCTAAGCTCTGGTGTAGAGGGGAGAGGTAGACTGTGGAGGATGGGGTGCTGGGACATCAGGCAGGGCCTGGGGCTAACAGCCTGAAGTTTGGAACAGTCTCCCCCATGTACCGCTGTGTGCCTAACAAATGTTATCATTTTCTATGTAGGCTAGTATATGAAAAAGTTTAGGATGCCCTAGGGGTAAAGCCAGGATTAAAATCAGGAAAGGATGTAAAGGCATAAAATATTTGTTCAACAGTAGTGCTTATTGAGCACCTGCTCTATTCCAGTGCCTAAGTCACAATGTGGGGATACTGTCAGATAAACAAGATAGAAACATGATGCTTTCAAAGAGCTCAGTCTCTTGAAGCTGAGGTATAGGTAAATAAGCAGTGAAATACAGTTTGTAATGTAATCTACTGAGGAATGAGAAAACTACAAAGTGTTACATGTATATCCCAGCCACCAGCCCCCAGCCATTCAGATCTTGAGATCTGAAGAGAGATCCCTCTGAACTCTTCTCATTTTCCCTGCCATGGGAGGCCAAATGTAATACCCACTTCCCATTTTGTGGGACGTGGATGCTCAAGGTAAGTTGGCCAAGTCAGAAGACAAATGGACTGTATGGATTGAATGTAGCCACGTGTTAAAAATTTTAGAAGTAGTGTTTGATGGATAAGGTGTCAGGACTTAAGAAAATACTTTGCATTACAACAGAGAAAGAATTATGACAACTCAAGGAAGCCATCCCTGAGGACTTCTCTCTAACTGCTCTCCAGGCTGAGTTGGCTCTGATTCTCCCTGCTGTCAGCACCCTGGGTTTATTTCTCATGAGAACCACATAATACTGTGGCTGTTTGATTATTCACCTAACTCTCCCATTTATCTCTGAGTGTCATGGTGGAAGGAATCCTACCTAGAAATACTTGTTGGATAGATAAGTAAGTGGGTAGAAAGAGAGCTATAAAATAATTGGGACTATCTACATGAAGTAGTCAAGATACTCACAATAACTTAGAGAGATTGTTCTTGGAATTTAGACATTAAATATCCACTGTTGGGAATCCTGACAGCTATAAAATGGTGGCATGGTACTACCACAGTTCTTCCACTGCAGCACAATAATTTCCAACATGTCCTGTTAGATGTCTTCTCTAAATTCTTCCCCTCCCCACCCCCCCAAAATAATCAATATATGACTGAATGTCTACATAGGTTGCAATTTTCTGAGTTCATGACATTATTGTACTTTTTTGTTAAATGGGTATAATCTAGCAAATGAGACACAGAAATATTGCCAGACTTTATCTGGAGTAATTTTAAAAGATTATCATAATTAGCACAATCATCTCGACTTTTCATCCAACTATGATTGCTTATATTATACATACGTTTGATTTGAGGTAGAAGGGTGATAGAAAGGTCTCATTTTAGCTTTCCCATTTTTAACCAGAAGTAAGATTATTTCTAAAAAGTCAAAAAAGGATATCCCAGAAGAACTTAGGAAATATAGAATGTGGACTGTGGTAAAAAGTGCTTTGGTGATAAACATTTTGATGTGAAATGTTGTAAAAGCATACACATCCTAATGGGAAGAGGATAAGTAATGTCTTTTTAACGCAGAGCATCAGTATTCCAATCTGGCTGGAATTCTGGAAAGTGCTGGAAATTCCCAAAGCGAAGTGCCGGATGTCATTTCTGGATCCCTGATACGTAGGCTTGGTTGCTAAGAAGATGATGCCTTCTCCCCTTTGCCACACTCATCTGACACCTGAGCAACAGGGAGTTGATGTAAGCAGAGCAGGGATCTAACAATGTCAACTGTGCTGACATCATCCTAGCTGTGTGGGGCTGATGGGAATTCAGAATATCAAACATCATATCAAGGGCAGCGACCAGGTGTGACTCATTTCCCTGGAGAAGCGGGAGAGAGGAAGGGAGAGGGCAGGATTATCTTACACTGACACACACACAGCCATTCAAACTGAGCAATTTGACTGGCTTGCTTAAAAGCAGCAAAACCTTGTTCTATCATCTCCCTCATTTTTCTACCGGAAACACTTTGTGTTCTAGTCCAGTGTGTTTCAGTATAGAATCGGGCATTTCAACGTCATAATATATTAAAATACACATTCCTTAGGATCATTAATTTCTATTTTACGTAAGCCCAACTATGAGAACAATTCATACAAAGAATTTTGCTTTTCTATATTTTCCCTTCAGCTATCACCTAGTGAACTGTTGAGATATCACTGAATTGAAAAGAGCTGAACAAAAGAGCATGCTATAGGGCTGATGACATTGCTTTGGGATTGCTAAATGAGCACAGTGCTTCAGTATCCTAGCAGAGTATATTGCTTGGTGTGGGAGGAGGGGATGCACAGTGAATGTTTCTTGGGTGAATAATATGAAAATCCTGTAAGTTTGTGAGAGTGGGTGCCAATATATAGGCTGTCACCTACTTTATGGACTTGATTCTTTATAAATTGCCTTTAAGGAATAATGGGCAGTGAAACTGGGCAGTGATTACTGGTACAGTAATCATTTTGGTATTAATAAAGACACTGGTTTCACAAAGTTCTTGTGCATTTGGAACATTTCATTAGAATGATGGGGCTAGGGCAATTAAATTAGAAAGGAATGCACATCAGAGCAGTCAAAAAGCCTTCTGCTTCCAAAGATTTAGTGTTCATTAGTAACCCAAGAGGTAGAGTAGGACAACTGAGGGTTGTATGCTCTCCAAAATGATCCCAGTGTGTCTTATCACTCTGTGGAATACTAATTTATCTGTGTCTTATGTCAGCCATAACATGAGGAACCAAAGAATAATAATTATTGTTACCTTGTACTCAACGTTAGAAAAAGAAAGTACCATTTATTCTTTCATTCACTGTGAATGTTTAGTAAAATGACATATGCATGACAGATTGTGAAACGTATTGGAATCGATGTATATTGGTTGTGATCTGTGTAGACTGGACAGAATCAGGATGATGTGTTTCAGATCAATCTATAGGATAGTACCTGTACAGTTCAGATGGTGTTGGAAGCAATGGGAGGGGAGAATATAAAAAGGGAGGGGTGGTTTCTTTAGGATGATATCTAGAATGACATAAAGAACTCCAGGTTGTTGTTATGAGATAATAAGTAAGTTGATAAGAGAGATGAAAGCATGTTATCATGTTCCTAAAGGCATCTTAAATGTCTGAAGCAGATGTTGGGAAATGTAGAACAAACTTATATTTCATTTCCTCTCCTTTGAAAGTTACTTGGTAAGGGATTTCTCTGTCTACTCTCCTTTGAAAGTTACTTGGTAAGAGATTTCTCTGTCTCTTTGTCTCCAATCGTAATTCCTAATAGGGAGACTGAGAATCACACAATGATTGCTAGTAATGTTTGATGGTGATGATGATGATGATGGTGACGATGAATTTGTGCACCCTAGACAAGGGATCCTCAAACTGGCTCTGAGGGTCTTCTAGAATGTCCCAAGGGAGTATCTCCATGTTCCTGAAGAGTTGCCATCATACTATTCCCTGGATCATGACTGCTATAAAAATCCCCTCATATTTTCTCCTTCAGTTTCCAGAAGGACCTACCTGATAGTTGTTATGGGTCCCCTTTGGGGATGACATGATGTGCTGCTACAGGGTAGAAAGGGTAAAAAGATATGAAATCATTATCCTTGATACAGAATATTACTTCAGTTGAGAGCATGTGGTTATCACTATTTTATAAACCATGTGGACTAAGGCAGATCTTCTTCATGTGCACCCCACAGAGAGAAAATAGTATTGCTTATCACCAATGGACCGAACAACACTCTAGCATATCTCCCCTTGGGGGTTAACCTTAATACTCAGCCTGAGATGTGAAGGAAAACTTTCGGTGCTATAAAGGAGCAATTTTTATAATTGCTCAGAAAATTCTTCCTCTTAGGTTTTGTTTAGGGAATGTACGATTGGTGGTCATGTCTACATTTCTTTTGAAGGGAGACATAGTTGTTTCTCTCTTCAAATAATCATATCTAGTAAAGAAAGCTCCTGTACAGTTCTGCTACCATAGGATGCTGAATTAGAACAGATGTAAACAAAGAATATGGAGTTCTTGAAAACTTCTTGAGCTTGAAGTGCAGAATAGAGATCAAAACAGTTATAAGCAGAGTTCCCTGTTACTTTGCTGAATACACAGGGTTATAAAACTATTATTAGCCCCCTTCTAGGTCCTTTATGATAGAATTGTATAATCAAGGATTATTATTAGAGTTGGGCTTACTTATTTGTCTTGAAAAAGTCTACTATCTATGAGATTTGGGTAGTGTATATTAAGATAAATGGGAGGTGAATTTGCTATGTATGCACTAAAACTGCTGTCATAAATAGAGTTCAAAATACAGAGGTTTAAACAAGACAAAGTTTATTTCTCTCTCATATAATAGTCCAGAGCGGTAAGGTGACTCTGTCAATCTCAACCTCAGTCTTTTATCTCAGTGTGCAAGAGAACAATTCCATTTCTCTCCATCTTCCAGGCAGCCAGTGGAAAGGAGGAAGGAGTCAGGGGAGTGCATGTCCGATTGTTTTAAAAACAAGACCTGGAAGGGACACATATCACTTCTCACATCCCATGTGTTCGAGTTTATAATATGGACAGATTCACCTGCAATGAAGGCTAAGAAAGATCTTTAAATACTCAGGTAAAACTATTGCTATGGAGAGCAGATATTGGAGACAACTAACAGTTGTCCACAAGGCCTATTGCCAAGTCCCTAGGACATCTGGGTTTGGAGGATGCTGAGAGATATCAAGCTACTCTTCTATAGTGCTCTTCAAGGCACCTTTATAGCCTAGAAGAGTCACTCTAACCTAATGGAGAGTGTAGTAGGTTTGTGACTGTTTCAGTATTCAGAGGAGGAGCACCTATGGGAAGGTGATAATATGTGCTGCCAGGAGAAATTGTTTCACCTGGTGACTCCCAAGGTAGTAATTGCAAATTGTGGCCCTAAAATTCCCTTAGAAGGCCTAGAAAGGAAATGCATGCTCTCAAGAGAGGCTAAGGAAGCCCAAGCTTTAGCCAGGGAATGATAACAGGGATAGCCAATAGGCTTGGAAGCTGAGTCATGAGGAGAAGGGAGACTTTGGGAACGTTAATGTGAGAGGCTGATGGACAGAAAAGTGTAGTGTATAAGAGAAAAAGCCTTGGGGACATTGATCTGCACCCTGTTAACTCTTTAGTCAAGAATGCTGGGAGTTCTGTTTGGGAAGTTTCCAAAAGGCAAAAATCTAGAAGCCAGTAATAGCCAAGGTTCTAAGAGCAGAAGAACTACCAGATTGGGCCAAAGAAGACTTGGAGGCCACAGATTTCTTTCTGCTATATGAGTTGCTATGAAGGGGAAAGGGCATGCCAATCACTTTAGGGGAAGTTGTAGCTAGCTTTTACAGAAGCTACTTGTTAGAGGGGATGATTACTTCCACTAGCAGCATGTTGATCGTAGTCATAGGAACACTGGATCTCCAGTGATTATAGATTTTGGAATAAAATCTGCATAAGATAATTGATGAAGGAGGTGGTACTAGAAAGGGATTGGCAGTTATATAATCCTTTAGAAAAAGCCAAATTAAGTGGAGGCATGTTGTTAGCTAATGTGACTGGTTCCTTAGGGGTCCCACTGTTGCCCAGAAGACTGTCATACATTCTGTATAACTTTAAGAGATATAGGATTTGCCATAATGGTTTCAGTTAAAAACATGCCATGGTGCAAAATTACAAGGATTTCACTAATCCTAGAAAGGTCAGATGTCTATGGCTACAGACATGTGGCATGGTCTGCAGAGCTGGTGATGGTGGTGGCTGGCAGGGCAGGGTATAATATGGAAGGGAAGTTAAGGGTGATACACACAGAACCCGCAGTTAATCCATAACATTTTCCTGGTTCAAGCTGTCTATGAATCAGTGTTCTTCCAAAGGTAAATAAAGGTTTGAGGATGCCTTAATGCATTTACATTACGCTGAGAATCTGTGAAAATCCTTGTCCTATTTAGCTCTCACAAGGCCCTC
Organism: Eschrichtius robustus; assembly: GCF_028021215.1. NCBI lineage: Eukaryota > Metazoa > Chordata > Mammalia > Artiodactyla > Eschrichtiidae > Eschrichtius > Eschrichtius robustus. The sequence goes on along the minus strand of NC_090829.1, from coordinate 85,220,161 downwards.
TGGAATAATCTTAGATTGGCAGAGGTCACTGGGTCTCCAGAACTTGTGAGAAGTGAGTTCTGACATTGATGCAAAAGTATCGATAGATCCCTTCAGCCTGGGCTGTTTCTAATCTGAACCCTGACGTGGTTTTTTGTCTCTGGGCCTTAGCCAAAACAGTGCCCCAGGCAGTCTACACTCTGCAAAAGGTGCAAAGAAGAGGTGTTTCCCCATCCGGGTAGAAACTACTTAATACATTCCTACAAGCTTCATTGCTAAGACAATAGTAGACTGAACCCACAACTCCTAGAGGATTTATAATTATTTGCTCAAATGTTGTCGGTATATTTTGTACTTTTTGTAGCAATGGAGTCCTGTCAAAACGGTGTGCAAGTGACCAGGTCTTTATGTTATTAAGATAGTATTATGATGATATTTGGCCAAGGGATCCAGAATATCTACATCCAGATCTTTTTTTTTTTTTTTTTTTTTTTTTTACATCCAGATCTTTACTAGCCATTCTCATCTAGGAAGACTCCAAGAAAGAGTTACACAGAGGAGGCAAATCAAGGAAAAGTAACATATTGTTATCATCTAGAGCTTTAGATCCAAACTCCAATGCAGAACTCTGGTGCATTTAGCTGGACTCTGTGAAGAAGTCCTTTACTTAAGCAATGTATATATTGAATGGCCTAAAACAAGAGGCTGAAAGGCCCACTTCTTCATTTTCACTTCCCAGCTAAAACCTGGGCTTAGATATTACAATTCAGACCTCACACACCCTTGAGAAGCAGAAGGGAAAGCAAGGTTGAGAGACCTAAGTAAGGTGGGTAAGAGTATGAATTTTTGGATCATATTTTAAATCTCCAAATTCCTGGACTCAGTGTCCAAAAAGGAACCCAAAGGCCATTCCTAATTGCTTTGAAATTTTCAACACTTGGAACTGAGTCCTAGTGTGCGTCCTCTTATTTGACCAATTTAAATCAGCCCACCTCCCATTTGAGGGTGCAGAGGAAAGAGGGCACTGGAGAGGATATAGGCAGGAAAGGGTTATCAGTGTGCCCAAGAAGTCCACGAAGCTCCTTTAAGAGGCCCTTAGTTACCTCATTCTCTCCAGAAATATTATATTGCTCTTGGCATAATGCAAATTGAAGAAACAGGCCACATTTATTGGATATTCCCAATTGAGAACTCTGCATTTATGCTTCTGGCTTTACCTGGGCTCATTATAGCATAGATTCAGTGGATGAATACTGAGAAGGGGTGAATGGAAAATACTTGGGACCCCACCAACAGACACAGTGTGTGGCTCAAATCCTCACAGTAATTTCAATGGCATAATGTAAAATAGAACCCAGAGCTTTCCCCATTAAGGTCATTGTCCTGACCAGATCAAGCTTTTCCCCTTCCTTTGAAGAAATGCTGCCTGTGGTGAGTTCTGCACATATGCTTTAAATAGCTCATTATTTTCTCACAGGATCTTTTGCTAATGTTTAGTCATTTAGATATTATTTCCCTGATATATATTTCAATATTTTCTTTGTTATTTTACAACATAAATTTTGTTTTAAATCCCATATCTCCTGAAGCGCACCCTTTTCTTGCCTGGGGTTATAGTTTTCCACTTGGCACTTCCATTTTGATTGACGGATTGAATAATAAAGGCTCATCTTTGTACAAAAGACAATTTATTATTTATGCAAATCAGAGAAATGTGTAGCTTTTTGCAGTGTGTGGGAAATGGAAGGAGTGAATATACAGCCCATCTGATTGATAGTTATATTAAAGGTTATAGTCAGTTAAATAAGTCCCTTTGGATTGATATGATAAGAGCCTTAGGTTTTCCTTGAAATATTATTTCAGTAAATATTTGGTGTTTATAATTTATTGCTTATCCTGATGTATTTTCCAACTGCTGTCCACCAAAGGATCACAATAGGAATATTGCTGTAAAATGTTAATTGTTGAAAATATGTTTTGAAAAATAATATCTAACAAAACTATATTTTTGAAAATTGTGTGCTTCCTAAAACTAAATATTGACATTTAAGTTCCTAGGTTATTGCATTGATCTTTCTCCAGTGGCTCTGAAAAAATCCCTTCAGGCAATATTATTTAACATAATTGGCTTCTTAGCATACTGAGAGATAAGGAACAAAGTAATCTAGTGTTCCAGTTTGGAACTGGAATGTCATATATACAATGGCCAAGCTGTGATTTCCTCTATTACAGGGACTCGTATATTTTTCTAAGTTGAAGTATTCATTATTTTCTTTTCTTTTGAATCTTAATCCATCATTAGTAATAGAGGATACTTTCTAAAAGAAAATAAAATACTACTCCAAAAACACACTGTGAAGATTGATAATAATAATTCTTTTTTTTTTTTAATGTCATCAGGTTGCTTTTAACTTTTTTTTTTCCATTTGGTTAGAAGTATTTTAGAAGTTGAAAAGCATAAGTCTGAGTAATATCCTGAAGTAGTGACACTAATTCACTGTTTGAATCGGCAACAGTGACTCATCTATTTTTCCTACCTTCTATTGAATAGTATCTAAATCCTAAAAATAACCCTTTTATTCACTGTCAACATTTATACCCATTTAGAATTCCTGAGTCCTCAAACTCACATTGAAATAATAATAAATTGCCTTTACAACATTAAAACTACTTTGTAACATACGGATTTTTGGGGGGGAAATAAAATGGGCCATCGGAAGTATCTTTAAAAAGATTATGTGATGGGATAGCTTTCACACTGCCCGGTCCCATCAAAATACAAATGCTGGGGACTTCACCATGCTCATTGCTACCAACTAGCTTTTGGGTATCAGGGTGCACACCATTTTTTTCAGGAGCTTACAGGTGTCCTGGAGATGTTCATACCAGAAAGCTCAAATGGAGTTCAGTCAAGTCACGGGTTATGGTTTTGTTTTTTGGTGGTTTTTTTTAACTTTTTATTTTATATTGGAGTATAGTTGATTAACAAAGTTGTATTAGTTTCAAGTACACAGCAAAGTGACAATTCAGGACATCATGCAGGACTTGACAGAACTGAGTAGGATATCCAACTTGGGCCTCAGCCCATGTGTTGTGCTCAGTTGAATGGCCACACATAGTCTGCGTATATGGGTTTGGCCTCCTGTGTGGATCCCCTTTAAGGGATATTCTAGGTCTTTCCCCTTAGCTTTAGGTTCTACCCATCTCATCTATGGTCATGCTCCATCCCATTCTTTCTCCCTCCTGCCAATCTGTGTACCCCTCATTCAGAGATCCTTGGTCAGAAGTCTTCTGGGACTTTCTATCTATTGTCTGTCCCATCTACTGTTACATGTAAATCTATATCTTGCCTGTTTTTCAAGAGCTTTTCTGCTCTTAACAAATTTTACTTTTTGCAAATCCAAATTTGTATGAATCAAAGCTATTGTCAAAATTATTGGGTTTTTTGTTTTAAGATTTATTTTATTATTTATTATTTATTTTATTTTATTTTTGGCTGCGTCGGGTCGTAGTTGCATCACGCAGGATCTTTGCTGAGGCATGAGGGCTCTTTCGTTGCAGTACGCAAGCTTCTCTCTAGTTGCGGCGTGCGGGTTTTCTCTCTCTAGTTGTGGTGAGCGCGGGCTCCAGGGCATGCGGGCTGTCTAATTGAGGTGCGCGAGCTCAGTATTTGTGGCCATAGGCTTAGTTGCCCCGCAGCTTGTGGAATCTTAGTTCCCTGACCAGGGATTGAACCCGAGTCCCCTGCATTGGAAAGTGGATTCTTTACCACTGGACCACCAGGGAAGTCCCCAAAACTACTGTTTTTGAAGAGGGCTTTAAGAGACCATTTGGAAGTTAAAAAAAGAAAAGAAAAGAAAAGAAAAGAAAAGAATAATGACTAGCTGAACTTTTTGTACTCCTACTATAAATATGCCAATTCCCCTTTAGGCACACCAGGAGAAACTCATGTCCAAGGGAAAGAAAAGCACAAAGAACAATCCAGGTTTTTATTTACTGCATTCACTATAATTTAGAGGTACATATTCTTAGTACCTCTGAAGTACAGAGCTACTATACCCAGGCAGGATTAGTGAAAATAAACACTTTGGTGAAATTATTGAATTACAAAGATAAAGAGAAAATTTTTCAAACTTTCAGAGACTTAAAGAAAACAACACACACACACACACACACACACACACACGCACACGAATACCAAACATACAAGACCCTCCAGTTTATTTAAAAAGGAAAATGAGACTAGCATGAAACTTCTCATCTCCAACATTGGAAGCTAGAAGATAATGGCACAATATCTACAGCTTATTAAAAGAAAAGGAATGTGATCCAAATAAAATGATTAAAATATTTAAAGAAAATTTAGAAAACTGTTGTATGATCTTACGCCTACAGGACCCTAAGAAAGCAAACTCAGAAACCATAAAGGAAAAAATATATATATTAGACTACATTAAAATAAAAGTGTTTGAGTGTTAATAAATTCCATAAACAAAGTTTAAAAATAACAAAGGATTGACTGGAAAAAATTATTTGCAACCCAAATTATAGACAAAAAGCTAATACAATTTGATTCTACATATTGATAAGAAAAAAGATCTAATAGAAAGATGTACAAAAGGTATAAATAAGTATGGGAAGAGAAAAATCTAAGTGGTCTGTAAACATTTATTAAAATGTTTTACCATATTAACAGGAAAATAAAAATTAAAGCAGCAAGATGATATTCTCTACCCATCAAATTAGCAAAAACTACAGAGTTAGATCTAGTGTTGTCAAAGATACAACATAGATTGCTTTGGCACCTGGCAATGTGAAGTGCTACAACCTTGCTATGAAAAATAATCTGGGAATTTCTATTAAAATTTAAAAACACATATCCATGACCCAATGAATCCCCAATGGAGATTCATCTAGGAGAAATAAAAGCAGAATGTAGGCCATATGCACAAGAATGTTTTACTGTGGTGCTATTTGAAGTGACAAAAGTTTATAGAGAAGATTTGATTGACTATCAGTAGAAAGATGGTAGAATAAACTAATGCATAGTTTTGGACCATTTTGTAACTTTTACCAGGAATGAGTTAAGTCCCTTATCTATCGACCTGATGGAATGTCTATCATATACTATTAAGGAACAGTATTCATTGATGGGTAATATGTAGTGTTTGCGATCCCATTTTTATAAAACAAAAGAATGGCAGCCACCACAAAACACTCTGTATATGTATATTTTTGTTTGCAAATAGATGTGTGGGTGTGGGGCAAGGTATGGAAAGAAAAATAAACTGGTTAGCTTAGGAAAGTGGGAATAAAGGAAGGGTAAGGAAAAAGACATCTTTTTTTATGACTTTGCTTTTTTTCACCACTTCTTGTATTTATCTTGTATTTATAAATTTAAAAACATTAATACATTTTGAAAATATTTATTGTGTTTATTGGATGTTTGTATTGAGAATATTGAGAAGGGGTCTATTATTTTGACTTTCTAACCTATGATGCAATCTATGGAACGTTTTTGCTGAATGCTTGAGATGTGACAAAAATTCATAATGCCTAAATTTTTAAGTTCTTACAATACAATTTATCCTATTAATAATGAAAAGCTATTTTAATCAACCTATAACTGTTAGGGTATAAACTCCTTGAGAGTGGGGTCTTACATATTTCCCTATCTTTCTCAGGATTTTGAACAGCATTTGTTGAAAATAGGCTGAATGAAAGTATCTCCCAAATTATATCTTTTAAAAAAAAAAATGACCATGTTCCTTCCAGACATCAACAAAAGAGTAAAATGGATTTTATTGTATTTAGAAAATCAACAATTGCAGTATGGATTCAAATATCACTGTTTGATGCAACCAACTTGAATCGAAGGATGCTTCAAATCCCTCCATGCTGGAGATAAATACACTCAAGGCTTTGAGAGTGTCTCTTGAGGGAATTCAGAATGAGGCAGACTCTCAGCTTTACTTCACGATTTTAACTATCAAAAGAAGTAAAGTAAGACCATCTTGTAACCAAGTGAGGATTGCTGGGCCCAGTCTATGAGTTAATTTTAGTCACCAATTTTAAACAAACTTAATTTTAATGCTTTAAATGATTTCTGTGAAATGTTGTATATATTGTCAAGTCTTAAAAGAATCATTATGTCTCATATAGCTTAGTGATTCAGAGTGTGGGCTATATATCTAGCCTGCTTGGATGTAAAACCAGCTCTGCCACCTACCATCTCTGAAACCTTGAGCAAGTTACTTAATCTCTGTGTGCCTCAGTAGCCTCTTCTGCAAAATGGGGATAATGAGAATACGTACATCCTAGGGTTGTTGGGAAAATCTTAGAAGAGTTTCTGGCACATAGGAACGCTAAACAAATGATAGTCACCAATATTTATCATATGCTTGATAATTAGGATTAGTACAAATATGCTTAGAGATTATGGCTCACAAGTCAGAAACATGCAGAGACTTGGATACTGAAAATGGTCTTTCATAAATGGTCTCTAGCGGTAGAAAAATCTTGCATGCACAGCTCAGGTATTCAAATTTTTGAAGTCTTCTCTCTTTTTATATTATTTCCCATTTTTCTCTTCTTCTGCTCAAACCCAATGGAAATTCTTTGGACTTCCTTATTCTTGTGTTTACAGCTACCATGATGGGCTTATGTATTAGCTATGTATTGCTTTGTAACAAATTATCATGAAATTTAGAATCTTGAAAAAACAATAGGCATATATTATCTCACACAGTTTCTGTGGGCCAGGCATTCTGGAGCAGTTTGGTTGGGTGATTCTATCTTAGGGTGTCTTAGGAGAGTGTAGGCAAGATGTTTTCTGGGGCTGTAGTTATTTGATGACTTGACGGGTTGGGGGATACACTGCCAAGATAGCTCACTCATGTAGTAGACAACTTGGGGCTGGCTGTGGATGGGAGGCTTTGGTTTCCCACCATGTGACCAACCCATAGGACTGCCTGAGTGTTCTTATGACATGGTTGCTCCCTTCCCCAAGAGCAAGTGATGGAAGAGAACACAAAGTGAAAGCCACAATATATATTTTTGAAGACTTTTAATTTTTTTAGAGCAGTTTTAGTTTCACAGGAAAATTGAGAGGAAAATACAGAGATTTTCCCACATACTCCCTGCCCTCACACATACATAGCCTCACCCATTATCAACATGCCTCACTAGAGTGGGTGCTTTTGTTACAATTGCTGAAATGACATTGACACATCATAATCACCTAAAGTCCATACTTTACATTATGGTCACTCTTAGTGTTCACAGTATCTCTCATGACTTCACCTTGTAAGTCATATTCTGTCATTTCTGCAGCAACTTATTGGTATTCAGTGTGGGAGGGAATTACACAAGGGCATGAATACCGGGAGGCAAGAATCCTTAGGGACCATCTTGGATGTTGACTACTACAACATTTTACCTGTTTCATATATTTTATTCTTTCAGTTAGTATATCTGTGCATTATCTCTTACAGCCAACGTACTACTAGGCCAGGTGCTGTATTGAGGCATAAAGATGTGTGAGTTGTGAGTTCTGCTCTTAAAAGCTTCATACTTGGTGGGGAGAATGAAATCCCCACTTGCATAGTTATAGTACAAGGAAGTATGGAATATATATCAAGGAAGTATTGATATCAGTAAGCTCCTTAGATGTTCAGAAGAAGAGGAATAATTTCTGGTTGTAGCTTCAGATGAAATGGAATGTAATCTGAGTCTCTAAGGATGAAACAGAATGCTGTGAGTGGTGACAAGGGAAAGTGCATCTCATGCAGAATAAACAATGTGAACAGGATCACAGAGTCGAGAAAGCAACCTGAATTTAGAGGCCAGCAACCAGGACCCTTTAGAGTAACATTTTATGTAGGCAAGTAAAGGGAGAGAAAAGTAGACAAAGGCCAGTTTATCCAAGTCCTTAGAAGCTGTAAAAGTTTAAACTTTTAAAATCATTCAGTAAACAATGGGAGCCTATGGATTTTTTTGTTTTTTGGGTTTTGATTTTTGTTTTTTTTTTTAGCTGACAAGTAATGTGATAAAAAGGGTCTTTTAGGTTACTCTCAAGGAGGAGTTAGAGAGGGAGAGATCGGAGACAGAGAAACTGGGTAGGAAGAACTTCTAATAGTCCTAAGGAGAGCAGGTAAATACAACAAATGCTGTAGTAAGATTATAAAGCGACAGACAGGAATAATCTTGAAGGGGGAATTTGCATAATTTAGCAACTAGTTTGGTACTTCATTTGAGGAATCTGCCCCAATAACTTGGTTTAAAGAGGAAGATGATGAGTTTGTAATAGGATGGTGACTTACAAAGGACTAGAAGACCCCCTTCTATGCTCTCTTTCCTTTTTCCCACACTGAGGCTGAGTCTTCCTAGGGAATCCTAGCACTGAGGTGAGGAAAGAGTGCAATGGGAGACATAAAAAGGCTAGAACCTCAAGAAATTGAGTTGAATTAGTCGGCTCAAGATTCTGTTGAGCTCAGTTGGTAACTGTAATGGTGGGCAAGGAATGGGAAGATGAGAAGATTCCGGGATGAGATAATATAGTTGAGGTCACATGTTAGGGATCATATGGACACAGTTTCAAGTTCAGCTCTCCATTTCTAGCAGAACTAACTATTTAATTTTCAGGAACCTCAGTTTCCTAATTTTTAATGGGATTCATAATAGGGTCTTGTGAAGTTTCAATGAAATGTTTGACATGTAGAGCTCTTGGCATGGTGACTGGCAGGTAGTAAACCCTCTATAATAAACAGTAGGTTTATTGAGATGGTGAACTTTATGCTACTGCAATAGGAGATTGATATTGTCCCAGGATGTTTTAGGCCACATCAGCAGAATTACTGATCTCTTTTAGAATTTGATTAGTCCCTTACTGCACATAGTTGGGAGAGATGTGTGTGTTTATATTATCAGAAGGTATCAGGTGAATATGCCAGCATGAATGTGCCAGTGTACCAATACTCTAATATTCATTCTCATTCCCTATGAACTTATGTTCTTGGTCAATGATTTTAAGTATAGTCTTCCCTTACTCCAAATTAACAAATGAGGGTTGGCATCCATCCAACTGTGGGATCCATCCTGATGGGAAGGTATATTAAGATGAATTTTGTGCTTATAAAATTATATATAAAATAATAAACATGATTTCTTAATGATTTATCTTTTCTTTCAATTAACTAAGATTAATGGAAGGAAAGTTAGTATTCTTTGGGATGATTCATTGAATATAGGGATAAGTTTGTCAAGAATCTTTGAGTTGCAAGTGACAATAAATCCAATTCAAGCGGGTTAAGAAGAAGGGGTATTTATTGGTTCAACTAACTGGGAATTCCAAGGGAAAATGGCTTCTGGAAAAGGTGGATCTAAAAACTAAAAAAACAATGGCTTCAGGGTTCTCTTTTTTGGTACTTGGCTCTGCTTATCTCTGGATTAGGTCTTTTCTCAGGCAATCTCTTTTAATGGCAATACGATTGCCAGAAGTTTTAGGCCTTTAATCTTATGTTTTTAGAAACCTCATCAGGGAGAAGGCATCTCCCTTCTTGTGGCTCCAGAAAAGTGTCTCAGGATTAGCTCAGATTGTCTTTGCTATTATCATGTGCTCTTCCCGGAGCCAGTCGCTGTGGCTAGAGGAAGGTCATGCTCTGATCGCCTTAGGCTGCTTCACATGCCTTCCCCTGTCACTGGTGATGGAATCAATTCTACCAAATGTCATGGATTGAAAGTGGAAGGGGGCATTTCCCAAAGAAAATCAGTATCATATTAACAGGGGTAGGGGAAGGGGTACTCTGAAGGCAAAACCTTCCCACAAAAATTTCCTATAATTCATGAGTTAAGTTGTTAGTCAAAATTCAGGCATAGGAGTGCCAAGTACAGCAAGTGAGAGAGCCTTAATCACTCTCCTCTCTGTAGGTTTTCTGCTTTTTAGTCTGCTAACCCTGTGATAGCACATCCTAGGCAGTCAATCAATATTTGTTGAATTGAGTTGAACCTGATTCAGACTCATGGTTTTCCTCAGTTGAATGATTCAGGTTTGCTCCCACAACTCATTCTATTAATTTTCAGAACCATTTCTACAGATACATGGTACAGAACAGAAGATCAGGGGGTCTGAAAACAAAACTTACCTTCACATATTTTTCCAGGTTGACCCTATATTCCTCTCTTCCTGCCCTTCAAGCCTCTCAAAGTTTTTTCAAAGAAGGAAAAATGGATATCTCTGAATGACCAGTGGTTTTTAAGAGGAAGCCCTGGTGGAAAGTTGGAAAAACTGTGCCAGATGTAGAAAATTAATAGATGGATGAAAAAACGTAAGCTTCCCTAGATGAGAGAGAAGAAGGCATCTTTTTCCAAGTGCTCTGGAAGGGCAGCTCAAAGCACTTTAATCTTTGATGAATGTGATTGAACTCTTTCTGCTACTCAAGGAAAAATAGAAGTGTTCACAAGGGCTCATCCTGTGCTGGCTCCCTGCCACCCATCAACCCTGCCTTCTGCATAATTATTAGGCCTCTAACTTTCTCTGATTCTACTATTTTAAAATCCCTCTTTCAGACAAGAAAATATAATTTTTGTATGAGACACATGTGCAAATGGAAACCAGGTATTACAGTAAGCTAACACCAGGATGAGAGCCAAGAATTTAAGGCTGGGTGCTTCATTAGGGGACTTGCACAGCTGTAAGTTTCCAATGTCTGTTCTATCATCTATCACTGCCTCTACTCCAAGAGTGCCTCCTAGCTACACTGTCCACATATCATGGAGGACGTACATGGCCAAAGATGCTGTGGTGTTACAGATCCACTGACGTTAGGATGAAGACCAATGGATAAAACAAGTCTTCTGGATCAATATGTGAGATATTTGCTAGTTAATTAAAATATTATATCTCTTAATTTGATGGTAAAATACTTACAAGTACACCAGAAAAGATGAAAACACAGCTCAACCGTACACCAAGACTGATAAACACCTTAATGCTTCTGTGTAGGAATACTCTCTACCACCTATGACACATATAGACCTGTTCTGAGGAAAACAGACACACACACAAATCAACTAACAAAATGATGGCAGATCCAGGCTAGAGAAGACCTGGAGAAAGATATTCACCAATCACCAGGATCTGTGCCTACCACAAATCTAAGGTATTTTTACCTTTTACCTTATATATATATATATATTTTTTTTTTAATAAATGAAGCCTATTTTATTACTTCAAGTGTTAATGATAAAAAAAATTTCAGCACAGCTGTTGCATTTAAAAAAGTGAAACTACATACTATGTTTCTAGCTTGGTAAACAGATGAACCTGATGTCTTTGAATGACATAACAATTGAGCATTGTACAGTACATCTTATGAAGACTCGTAAATTAAAGAACTACTGGTTTAAAGTTAGTGATTATGAAACAAATATGTATTCATAGTTTCAGCTTCTTTTTTCTTCCTTGGCCATCAGGTGCTCCCTCCATTTTACGTTTCTGGGTTGAAGGTTTTGGTCCTCTTTTCTTTTTCTCTGCCTTCTCCTTATCCACTGTAGAATGCTGCTTTTGTGGTCTCTTGATTGACACTACAATTTCCTAGGAATCCATCTACATGCATTCTGAGAGAGCATACAGAGATCAGTTAAACATCAGAATAGGAGGAGTATTTATTTGCATGTGTGTGCACGTGCATGTGTGTGTAGACAAACGTGGCACGTGCCATCTTGGAAGATGTACTCCTTAAAGGAATGTAGGTAGCAGTATATGCTGGAATTTCCATTTCCCATGTATTTTCTAGATTCAGAGAATCAGAGACCAACATACAAATGTGACAGATGCTGCCACCTTAGTGGAGAGGAGCTGCCCAGGTGAATGACTGCAGTGAAATGAGGACTGAGACTTTTTAGTCATGATTTAAAGCTGTAAATCCATGTGTGTATTTCTCTGTTTTCCAACTTTTTTAAATCATGAAAATATTATATTAAAAAGAATCAACTCCCACTGGTCCTACACTTTGCAATTTTAAAGCATATATTCACCTCTTTGATTCCTGAAATAATCCTATGAGTTAGGGATGGTAGATGTTATTCTACAAGTGGAGATGGCAAGGCCCTGAGAGGTGTTTAATATCTTGCTTAGCTTATAAGAAGGGAATGTTATCAAATGTTCTTACTCAAGCCCAGTTATCCTTTCATAGTTTCAGATAAACAAACCAACAACAACAAAGACAGACAAAGGGTTAAACCAAGGCCCACCAGAAATATTTGGAGCCCAAAACAGAGTGAAGGGTGGCAATGGCTATCTGTATGTCAAGGTAAGACAATGCTATGGAAAGAATGAACTAGGTAGGTAGAAGCAAGGGTGAAATGAGGAAGTTGGAAAAGACAGCGTTGTGGAATAGCTTTTGCTGTTGCTGTCATTGGTAGTGCCACTCTGTTTTTAACTTTTCAAAATCCATATAGACATAATACTTATTGTTGAATTTTTGGCACTCTTTTAAAACAATTGTTTGTTGTCTCTCATTTTCTCCCGTGGCTTAAAAATAATTATATTAAGTTTTCCTTGCTACCAAGGCACCTCTCCATCCATAATCAGAAACTCCCAAACTTCCCTGTTGGTTTTGCTGAAACACCTGTAATAACCTCCCAACAATGTCTGCCCAACTTAAGTTGCAAACCCATGGGGCAGGCACCGGGAATAATGATCCATGCTGTAGCCTACTTTGAGATCAGACTTGTGGAATACCAAGCCTTGTTTTGCCCCCTTTATCCTGCCTGTCTTTATGCTCCAGTCCCCTTGCCCATCTAGCACTCTGTACCTTACTGGGAAAGTAAGGCTACAGCCAAACAGGTGAGCATGGAGCTTTGTTTATGAAGGGCACATGAGTTTATCTCTCTGCTTCAGCTCCTTAGTGTCTGATTTCTCTTTCTACACATCTCTGCAAACTTAGATCTGAATGTATGGTCTCCTGAAACCAGAAGCAGATGAAACTCATCGGGTCACACCAGTGCTGTTTCTGAGCTTCACCTCAAACCTCAGGAAACAAAGCCAGGCATAATATCCTCAGCTTTTATCTTCCTTTTTTGCCTGGCCTGGAAAGTTGCAGATAGGATGCATCTAAAATTGGAGTTTAGGAGGAATACTTTTTCAAAGGGTTTTTACTGGGCAGGAAATGCCATATTTTAAAGGGTAGCCCTGTGTTTTTATAGCTGGTTCAGACATATGAAATCATTTAAAACCAGCATGAAAGATAACTAAACTTTCAGCTTATAAATTCACAGGATAGAAGAAAGAGTTGGCAATTATTTGGATTGTGTATTCACTGTAAAGAACCAATTAAAACATACATAATTCAGGATCTTTTGGACTTTTAGTGTGCCAACCAATGGCATAAATGGATTACAAAAATCATTTCTATTACTTTAAATATGTAACTGCAGCTATAACTTCTGAAATGTTGAATGAACACATGAGGACCAAAGTTTTGGTCAGTACAGCATAAGCCTTGCAGTTGGCACCCCTGTGGTCCCAGCTTCTTTTCCTGGCACAGTGCTAAAACGGCACATACAACTTTCATCAGCACTAGCATGTTGTTCATTTAGCATTTAGGAAACACAGTGAATAGCAATTATCAGCCGAATAGCTGGGAAGTGAAAATGACCTAGTAATCAGAGTAAATATGCATTATGCAGTCATATTATAATGTGTAAATATTGGAGAGAAATAGCAGAACATGGACATTCAGAATCTTTCTTTTGAAGGCTTGTATGAACTCAAGCGCCGTCTTGGCTCTCCTGCATGCTTTTTGGATGACAGCTACTAAACATGCTGATTTGGTAAATAGTAGGTCATCCTCATCATTTGCTCACTTAGAGGTATCATGACCAGAAAAGGCATTGCACTGATTTTTATAAATCCTAAACTTGGCTCCCAATGACCAGTAGACATATGGCGAAATGACAGCAGCTTGGTGGAAGTTTAGACATTATAAACCTTGCACAGCCAGTTGCTTTAGCTGCTTATTGCAGTCCAACTGTATGTTAATATTACAGAACCCTTCTTCCTTTGTTAAGATTGGAAAATGCTATTTTGCTTATCAACAGCTTCCAAGCAAATCAGGTGGGGATAGTATCAATGTTGCAAGATGTTGCTAAACTGAGCACCTGGATTGCATTCTGTGATACATAGGGGCACAGAAGAATAGGCAGGATCTTTATTTTAGAAGCTTATGTGAATATACTGGGAAAATTAGGATAGCTGATGGGACAAGTTCATTAGCAAGGTTCTAAACAGCAGGCACACATAATTTCCCCACTTTCTCTATTAAGGGCTAACAGACTTAGAATACATCTAATAATGCCTCCACAGCAGAAGAGAAAGGTGGGTAATGGTGGTAGTAGATGTTTGCGGTTTGGGAGGTACCCAATATCCTTCTCCCATTGTTTAAAGCTTCTTGATATTTTGGGGAGTAGAAGGGGGTGGATTCTCTCCCTATGTTGGGTGAAACCTTGATGAGCTGGCGAATTCAGGTACCTATTCCATCTCTATGGAATCATGGGCTTCTCTAGAGGTTCCCTCTGCCAGATTCTCTTTCTAAGACAGCCAAGCAGTAAGCATGTACCCTAACTGTGGCTAATCACACTCTCCTGAGAGACAAAAAAAGAAAAAAGAATCCACTCACTTCAGTAGAAGTGCATCTACTGAGATTCTGTTGAGACCTTCAGGAGCTACCTGCACTTGATTGTTCTAAGTTGGGTTCTTCAGTCTTCTATTTGATCACGTGCATTGCCAAGTAGCATTTTAATAATATAGCTCTTAAATTAACTAGAGTTTTTTCTCTTCCTAGCAACCAAAGAACTGTAAATAGCTTTTTATAACCTGAAATACTGAGAATGACTACTTCTTATAAGAGCAGAGGGTCAGAAAGACCACCAAGTCTGGAGTGGATCTTTGGTAGAAACAGAGTCAGTTTGAATATGGAATTATAATATTTGGATTATCTAAATCATAGGGATAATCTTAATATTTCAAAATGGTGGTTCGTCCCATTTTTCTAGTCCTTCTCTACTTCATCCTGTCACAGCTTGATTAATTAGGATGGAGTTGAGCTATCTGTGCCTTCTGGCCCTAATAAGACCCACAAACATAAGACAAAGTTACTTAGAGTGATCTTGATTCAATGTATACCTCAAACACTGTTATACTCAGTAGGCAAGGTTGCAAAGAAAACTGCACCGACTGTGACCAGATGAAATAATTTCCCTTGTCCGTAACTCAGCAGCAGTTAGGAAGTATTTTATTAATTTTTGAAAAGTCTTTAGAGAACCCTGAAATCAAAACATTTGTTAAGAAGGATATACAAGTTATTTGTCTTAGCTGCTATAAGGAAAACAAACAGAAGGTACAGTTTCTGCCCACAGAAAGCATATAACCTTTTTGAGGAGATTGCCAAATAAACAGACTTGAAAGTTCTTTGAGAAAGAAGATGCATCTTTAATCTGGAGACACCAGGAAAAGCAGAATTGTATTCACTGAGAATTATTGCTGACTCTCAGCACCCAGCTGATTCCACAGAACTTCCCAGTCTAGGCTAGGCCTGGACAGCATCACTGCTTTGTCAGGCCAGTCGTTCAGCTGGTTTTACCCAGGATGGCCTCTATGAAGGAGGACTTGGGATGGTGATAACTAAATGATTTTAGTCTAAGGAGTGTTGTGTGTGTGTGTGTGTGTGTGTGTGTGTGTAAGGGAGTGTCAAAGAGCGACTTATCAGTTTGCTGCGTTCCATGACCTTCCTTGAAAGCAGAAATGGAAGGCAGAGTGTTATCTCAAAGCAATGTATTTTGTAATGCTGTACATTGTTGTGAGGAGGAAATTTGTGAATGGCAATGCACAAGTAATAAACAACTATTTGAACTGAGGCTCAGGGGATGAGCACCCCTCTATCTACTTGTTCTCTCATAGTGCCCAAAGATGTCTGAATTCTTTTAGAATGTGCTGTTTGCTAGAAGTTTAATCTCTGACACTTCCTAGGTCTATCTGCGTATGGCTAAATCAGGCTGGATTGATTACATTTACTTTGCTCTTATTTTGTAGAATAAGGAAGCAGTAGAACCAGTATTTACAAGTACCCATTTTGAGACAGCATGTGAAAGAATTAGGGTTCATTATAATATTTAACCCTTTTACTCACCTTCATTATTATAAAATATAGGAGGCAGAAACTGTTCTCCATTTTTTTCAAATGGGGAGAAACGGAGGAACTTTCCAAATATAACTCAATGGCAGAGTCAGAATGGGAAGTCCAGTTTTCTGACTTCAAACAGCTTGTTTCACTAAGGCATGTTGCTTGCCTTTGAGTATAAAATAAAAATAGCCCAACTTAATCAAACTATGTTTGCCAAGTTCCAGTCTATAGGGAACTTCTATTTTTATAGCCAAGAGAAACAAACACTCTATACACGGCAGTATTGGGACAACCTATACTATAGCTTCACAAATGGAGTACAAAAGCCCGTGGGCATATTTACCTATTAAGAGTTGTGTTAGAGAAAGAGAGCAGTCCACAAAGATAAATGCATGACCACTCCACCCAGCTGGTAAAAATCTCTTGTTTAATTCTGAAGCTGAAATATCATTTGCAATGCTTTCCCTCTGCTACTATTTTTTTCAACATTAGTAAATTATAACTCCTACCAGGCAAGGCCTAATCTTGTCAGAGATAAATGCTTGTTGAATGAATAGATGAATAAATGAGTGAACAATCTTTAAGGTAAAAAAATTTTTTTATATCTATCTGAGGAGGAATCAATGAGTATATAGACAAATTGAATCCAACTATAATGTAATAATAGTATTTATTGAGTGCCAAGCACTCTACTAGGTGCTTTATGTATATTAGTTCATTCAGTCATTGAAACAATTCTGTAAACTCGGTATTATTGTTAGCTCTATCTCAAAAATGAGAAAAGAGGAGATCAGTGTGATCAAGTTTGTACTCATTGTCTCACAGCTAGCAATGGGAGGAAGAGGGATTTGAATCCAAAGCTAGTGCTTCTGTGATTAACTTATACACAAATAGCCATGAAAAATGCCAATTAGAGTATGAGTCTCCCAGCCAAAGCCCCTTACATTGACTACTATGTAGGTGAACACTTAACTCGACTATCCACACCATGTCACGAGGCAGGTTTCTTTTCTAGAGGGGCATTGGCTCGATTTCATTTAGAACATGGAGGAGAAAAATGGAAAAGTCAACAATTAAGCAGTCTATAGACAAATTATGGCATTTTAGAGAAAACATTGTAAATGTGAGCATTCCAATGTTGCTTATACTTTCTAGAGAAAGTTTAGTTCCTATTTTCCTGGGTAGTCCAGAGTCAGGGCAGCAATGTGAGAGCCTCACTCAAAGGTGTGTTCATTATAAAATGCAACCTTTTTCTGAACAGCTGTTTACCCTAGACTACAGGATAGCCCTCAACTTTCAGTCTAATGTTACCCTGACCTTGAAGTCCTTCTAACCTCTCAATGATAGGCTAGAGAGTCTTTTCTCAAGGACTTACTATCACCTATCACATTGGCTTAATGAGACACTTTAATTTCGCCCACCTTTCTCCTTCAGCTTCTACCTAAACACTGAGCAGGTAAATAACCTAGGATTCACAGTGAAAAGAAGGGTCACCTCCATTTCCCTTCTCCCACCTCTGGTAAAGTTGTGTTCTCTGTACCAAAGTTTGCTTGCTCTGGAGCCTGCCTTCATTCTCCTGAGCTCTGAGGGAAGAAAGGGCACATCAGAACATAGAATCTTTGTTTTCACAGAACAAGATACTTGGAAAAGAAAAAGAGATCATTTTGATGTTTGGTGTAATTTGGCTTTTAGTTGAGGAAAATTTGTTTTGTTTTTGCACTTTTTTTGGTCAATACACATGAAAACCTATTCTGAAAGCTACTAGTCATCATTATCTGGCCCTAGCAACTCTGATCCAGGACAGAGATCCTAAGAAAATGTCATTGTGTGACATGACATGGTGTGATAAGGGCACCAGGATCAGGAGGTGAAGAGGTACCCTGGGACGTCTAGGGAGGGAAGGTAACGTGAGAACAAAGATGATCCAATAGATTTTGAAACTAGAGCTGCTTTGTATATATTGAAGCATGATTCTCCTCCAGTGTCCAATCACTTGTGGAGGCCACACTCTGGATGAAAATCTGGACACTGCCCATTCTTACCATCTTACGATCTTGCGTTTAAAGAAAAAAGGAAATAGTATGGGCCCACAGCTCCACCATGACAGCTTCCCACAGAGTACCACACGTTTCCTTATTGGTGTAATTCCAGAAATATGTGTGATTGTTTCTGCTGCTTCTAACTTGACACGTGTGATCCACAAATCTCTAAGGAATTCTGCTCTGCTAAATATTCAAGAGGGTGTTTTACAGAGGGAAAAAAGGGAAATTAGCAGAGACAAAAAGGAACTGGGCAGAAGAAATAAAGCAGTTATGGGAATTTACAAAATAGGAAGGAACTTTTTATATACCAAAGAATTTACTGGATCCTACCAGGAGAAACGAATCTACCATATCAATTATTAACAATTTAACCATTATTTCCATTAAACTATAATATTTCAGAAAAGAGGATAATCAGCTTATGACAGCATGATTCCCTTATAATTCCTTTTTTTTTTAATTTAAAATATTTTTTGGATAAGTTATTTGGAGAAAGTATCCTGTTTCCTAGTGAGAGGAAAACCCCACCCCTTTTTACATGGTGTGATGATTCTAGTCCAAACGCGATGAGTTTCTGGAAATGGCAAGTGAGACACTTGTTGTCATGGTGATTGTTAATAGTTCTGACTCAGATATAGTGTTGCTATAGCAACTGCATCGAAGCCTTTGGGAGGTGGTGCAGTCTTTTTTTTTTTTTTTTTTTTTTTTTTAAAAGAGGCCAGGAAGAACCATTTTAGTAGTTTCTTGCTGCACTGCAGTGACGAAGCTTTCAAGGCTATTTCATCCAGATGAAAGATCGTCTAGTTCCTGCACTGATGAAGCAGATATGTTACACTGCAGGATAAATATAGTCCCATATATCTTAATAGCAAGTACAATATCTGCCTGTTAATGAATTCTAATTTTCTGACTGTAATGGTTTCTAATAACACAGGTAGTGTCCAGTGAATATCTTGAAGAATCCTTAAATGTCACTGGCAATACAAGAAAGCCAAATGTCAAAGACTAAATAGTGCAAAATCATTGAGATGTAGACTGTTTCAGCTGAGATGCATCCCTGTAAGGGTAGGACACATGGCCAACAAAACATTTGGAAGATCCATTTTGGATGGTCTGGGTTTGGTTCTCTGCAGTGTATGCTTATATAACAACTTACATATACCCTGTTCTTGAAATAGTGATTGGCATACAGAAGACCCTCAATAAATATTGTAAGTGAAAGAATCAACTTGTTAGACAGTGGATAGTAGTGTTTACTTTTCCCTAAGACCACTCATATAATTTTGCACCATTCAAGGCCTTTGATACATTCTGGAATTTTAAAAGCAACCCCTCTGTGTAGCCTCTTTTCCAGTCAGTAGATCAGAGCAAGTCTTTAAAGACTCCTCACTGCTGAACCAGGATTTGAAAGTGTTGGGATAGCATCACTGACTGGACCCTAAGACTGCCTTTTCCCAATATAATCCACTATCAACTGCCCCGTTTTTTGTTTCCTCCCATGGACTCTTGAGCTAAGGTATGTTTTCCTTCCTCCACTATAAAGCTCCCTTGAGGGCTAAAATAGTGCTCTCTTCATCTGTGCATATTTCATAGCACCTACATGGTGACTTCAGATAGCAGGAGCCCAGTAAAACCAAGTTAAATAAAATAAAAGGAAATTAAATGTTTCCTCCTACTGCAACTTATCTTTTGATTGGATTTCTTCTTCCTGCCTCTGAAGGTAGCAACTAGTTTATATGAGAAAAGCATAGGTGTTAATGCAGATGGTTGGCATTAATGGGAGAGTTGCCTTTTGGGTGAGAAGAGAGGAAGGCCTCTGAATAATTTGAAGAAGCATTGAAATTCTCTGTTATCACACACCATGGAAGCAAGCTGCTTGTTCTGCTCATTTCAGATCTAGACCTGGTTCTGTATATACAGTAAATATTTGTGGTATGAGTGATTATCTTTTTCGGGAATCCATAAGCTTTATACACGAATTGTTGATTCCACAGAACAGTGGGCTGTCTTAGTTTTCTCTCTTCTTGGTGCTCCCTGCACAGCTGGAAACTGTAACAGAATGTTGGCTATATGCTAGTGAACAATCTAGCCCTCATTAGGCCAGTACTGAAACAGTTATTCCCTTAAATAAAAATCCTTTTCCAACAGGCTTACCAGAATGGCTCTTTGTAATGCTTTCTTTCCCCATGTTGTTAGACTGTGCTTTATTCATTTGTTTTTTAATATTTATTTATTTATTTACTTATTTGATTGTGTCGGGTCTTAGTTGTGACAGGTGGGCTCCTCAGTTGTGGCTCACAGGCTCCTTAGTTGTGGCATGTGAACTCTTAGTTGCGGCATGCGTGTGGGATCTAGTTCCAGGACTAGGGATCAAACCCAGGCCCCCTGCGTTGAGAGCATGGAGTCAACCACTGTGCCACCAGGGAAGTCCCTAGACTGTGTTTTAAATGTTTGAAAGTGACTGGAACCTATCATTTCCCATCTTGGTAGTTCATAGCTGTTTCTCCCTTTCTAATTAGTTTCTACATTTTTCAGGGACTTCGTATTAGGCTGCTTTTCTCTTTTTCTTAGTTGAAAACTTTTAAACACGAATGGAAAGTTGACTTGAAGTTTGTTTAACGAGCTTTTTAAAAAATGGGGGGGCTTCCCTGGTGGCGCAGTGGTTGGCAATCTGCCTGCCAATGCAGGGACACGGGGTCGAGCCCTGGTCTGGGAAGATCCCACGTGCCGCGGAGCAACTAGGCCCGTGAGCCACAACTACTGAGCCTGCGCGTCTGGAGCCTGTGCTCCGCAACTAGAGAGGCCGCGATAGTGAGAGGCCCGCACACCACGATGAAAAGTGGCCCCCGCTTGCCACAACTAGAGAAAGCCCTCATACAGAAACAAAGACCCAACACAGCCAAAAATAAATAAATTAATTAATTTAAAAAAAAAACATTAAAAAAAAAATGGGGCTTCTTGTGTAAAACAGCACCTGGATATGGGATCCTAAAAAAGTTCTGTCATGTCTTCCTACGGATATATTGGGTTGGCCAATAATTCGTTCGAATTTTCCATAAGAGCTTATGGAAAAACCCGAATGAACTTTTTGGCCAACCCAATACCTTGAAGATGAGAAAAGGGCGGAAACTTGCAGTGACTCTGAAAATGGATGACTGATAATCAACTTATTCCTGGCATCTGAGGGAATTTCTGTTAGCTACAAGGTGTTTGGCTCTAGATTGAAAAACTCAACTGGTGGCTTACCTTTATTATGCTCAACTGAAAGTACTTAGAAAGACCTTCCTCTCTCCTTCCTCATCCTTCCAGTGTATGCCCCTTGGTTCACAAAAGCTAGCTCTGTTTCAAATAAAACCTTGGGCAGCTACCCCTCTACCACTTTGGGGGTAGCCATAATGCTGTCTTCTCCCTTTTCCCTTTCCTTTGCTCCCAATCAAGACTTCTCTCTCTCTCTTTTAAATTGTGGCAAAATATATATATATAGAATTTAACATCATAACCATTTTTTAAGTTCACAGTTCAGTAGTGTTAAGTATATTCATAATGTTTGAAGACCTCTCTTTTTATATCCAACTAGAACCTACAACACCAGGAAATAATTGAGTAGGGAGGAGGGGAGATTGATAGAGCATTGCATCATGGGAAGTGGGGAAGTATAGTCTTCACAAGTAAAATATAGTTGATAAAAGAGACAGGGAGAGTGTTGGCTACAGTATAAATGAACTCCATCGGTTCAGAGTGCCAGAAAACCAGGAAGTGGGCCATTTCAGCTCAGTAGAAGTTTATGGAAGTCCCTGTTGTAGATGTCAATCCAGACCACTTGTATGTCTAAGAAGAGGATTCAGCAGTACTTAACTATATAAGGACTAGGAATCAACATGGTGGGCATGAAGAAATATTACAGAACAAGAGGAATAAAGTTATTGTGAAAACTCAAAAGAAAAAGCATACCTATGAAAAGGATTTTGCAAGGTCCAGAAGAAAATTTTGGAAAATTGACTTTTTCAAGAGAGTAGAATACATGAAGTCTAGGAAAGGGAAGCAGAAATCTGAAAGCATCATAAGATAGAATGCAAAGGCAGATGGATAACACATAACTTGTGTCTAACACTGTGCTCAGCTTGGTGGACTGGTATAAATCACCTGACCCTAAGAAGCTGTAGAATATTAACAGATTAAAGAATGCATAGGAATCTAGATAGTATGAAATAACCTGTTAATTAAGGACCAAAGTAAATGATATAGATCTTCTGTGCTCTGGGCAGTCAGGAGGAGGCAAGATCAATGTTGGCTGGAATTATCAAAGAGAACTGAAAAGATTTGGTTCAGTAGGAGAGAAGCCAGAATAGAATTCCAGGAAGAGGCGGTAGCATGAGCAGAAGCTCTTATTGGTTTTGGGCAAATGCCATCCTCCTCAAACTGTCCTCAGATAGTCTTATTCACACAATATTTTTCATTCATGTGTTTAACATTTCAAAATCTGAAATATTTAAAAGATACCACTTTCTGGCCAATATCATCTTACTTATGCTTCTTCTGAACTTTTTAGATAAGGTTTAGTTCACCTATCCATCTCCAGCTCATGAACTTCTCTCAGACAAGATTGTAAAACATCTAACGTCTCAACAGCAGGCTAATTTTTCTAACTTCATTCAGATCAAAAATGGTTCAGGCATTCTCCTCTCACAGTAATGTTGTGTCGTAGTCAGGGTTGATAATCATCCCATTTACAGGCAAGAATCATAAAAAGTTAAAGGATCTTTCTAGATTTTTCTCCTATAAAGCAAGAAAATGGTTAGGACTTAAATCCAGGGTTTTTGATTCCTCATCTCATTGTCTCTGACAACATAGGTGACTGAGTAGCAAGAGTAAGGGAAGAAAAAGGTGTTGGAAATGAGTAAGTAAAGATGTTTTATTTAATTATTTTAAAAGATAGGAGTAGGACTGTGGGTGTTTGAAGACACTAAGAAAGAACTTGACTTTCCTCTCCAACCACAGGCATATCTACCCCAATTATTTACTAAACTATGGAAGAAAGGATGTTAGGATTAGAGTGTCATTTTTGAGGAAGAAAAGTTAAGGCACATAAGATATGGGCCCAGTGGGAAGGGGGAGTCCATCTGGATAGCTGCTGGGACCATTCACCATGTTCTGGAAAAGCAGAAGTATAAAATGTAAAAACCATTTGTTTTAGCAAGTGAATACAGCTAAGTAGAAGTGAGAAAGAAGCAAAGAACAGGAAGACCAAAGAAAGGAGAAAAGCAAAGGGGAATGATGATCCAGGGAAGAGCCTAGTGTCAGTAGGGGACATTTCTAGATAAGAGAATATCACATACCCAGAATTGTGGTGCAAGTTTGGTAACAACCATTTGACAACTGACAGTCAAGAAGTCATATTTAGGGCTTCCCTGGTGGCGCAGTGGTTGAGAATCCGCCTGCCAATGCAGGGGACACGGGTTTGAGCCCTGGTCTGGGATGATCCCACGTGCCGCGGAGCGGCTGGGCCCGTGAGCCACAATTACTGAGCCTGCGCGTCTGGAGCCTCTGCTCCACAACAAGAGAGGCCGCGATGGTGAGAGGCCCGCGCACCGTGATGAAGAGTGGCCCCCACTTGCCACAACTGGGGAAAGCCCTCGCACAGAAACGAAGACCCAACACAGCCATAAATAAATAAAAATTAAAAAAAAAAAAAATAGAGCAATACTTAAAAAAAAAAAAGATTCTTTAAAAAAAAAAAAAGAAGTCATATTTATTTTCAAGGAGAGATAGTGTACCTCTTACTGCTTCTTTCGACAGTGCTTCTGACCCTGGTCTATGCAAGGGAATAGTAGTCATGCCTTACTGACAGTAGAGACTGTTGTGGGAAAGCAGGATGCTGGAATGACTGGAGGGATAGTTGGTGATACGAAGTGTTCACATGACAATAAAGTAGCTTAGTGTAGTCAAACTGGTTTAACAGTCTGATGTGACACTTGCCAATTTGTATGTTCTTTGTCCTCCATGTACTCTTATGCACTTGATTTTTGTTTAATCTACAATGTTGTTAATTCCAGTGGTAACTTCTCCCCTGTTTGAAAGGTTTGTGAGGAATCATGTACAGGGATACAAAGGCCAGAGGTCCTCTAAGTGAGAGCAAACATGGTAACTCTTTATCCATTACCCATGAAAACTTACAGAGCTGCACTTAGCCATACTTTCAAGAGAATAGTTAAAAATTAACATGCATTTTAATTTTGTTTTGTTTTGCCCAGAGAATTAATTACTATTCAGGCTGCAGGCACTCACATTCCCAGCAGTATTTTAGACTGAGAGAAAACCAGGCTGCTGGATGTGTCTGACTTTTCAGGCTTATCTCATACTCCACCTTGCCTGACCTGTTTACTGCCAGAAATATAATTCTGAACTCTAGAAACACTTGGTAACCCTCTCATTATTTTGATGTGTTTTGGATATACATAATAAAATGTCTGATTTTCCTCCTTTCTTTTTCATTGAATTAACACTAATTGGCAGTCACTGTTTAGCTGTTGGTTCCCTGTTTGCCCTGCCCTGAATTCTTTCCAGTTTCTAGACCCTCAGCAGGGAAATCCTTCTTACCTGACAAATGGACATGGACCCATCTTCTTGAGGACTACTGCCACTGCCTTGGAATTATATTAGTTTTCTGGGGCTGCGATAAAAAATTACTACCAACTGGGTGGTTTAAACAGCAGAAATTAATTGTCTCACAGTTCTGGAGGCTAAAATGTGTCAGTCCAGTTGGTTCCTTCTAAGGGCTGTGAGGAAGAATATGCTTCATACCTCTCTCCTAGCTTCTGGTGGTTTGCTGGCAATCTTTGGTTTGGTTTGGTAGAAGCATCACCCCAATTTCTGCCTTTATCTTCACGTGGTGTTCTCCTTGTGGGCATGTCTGTTTCCAAATTTCCCCTTTTTATAAAGACACCAGTCAGACTGGATTAGAGCCCACCTTCGTGGCTTCATTTCAACTTGATTACCTTTGTAAAGACCCTAACTCCAAATAAGGTCACATTGTGAGGTACTGGGGATTAGGCTTTCAACATATGAATTTAGGGGGCACAAAATTCAACCTATAAGAGTAGTATCGACTTTCTACATAAAAAAACACAAGAAGACAAAACACATTTAAAGAGTTACTTTGGAATGTGTTCTTTACTGGTTTGGCTTCTTTATTTGGACTTTATCTTTCTCTACTTCTCTTCTTTAATCCTTTCTTGTCCAGGACCCTCCCTTAGAAATCTATTTTCTTTCAATCCTATTTATCTCTTTTAAAGTCTTTGTTCCTTCTTATGGGGTTTTTTTTTCTTATTTCTACTTTCTTTTCATTGTGGATACCTGCTTCTGCTCCCTTTATTCAAAAGAAGGGTTAACATCTCTCTGAACCAGTGATTATCAACAAGGGAGGTAAAGTACCCTGGGTTGAGTGAATCCCAGGCTTGTGAAATGTGTTCAGATAATTTATTCCTTATAATTGGTAAATACCCAATTCTACCAATGATTTGCCTTTGTAAAATATGTATTTCAGAATAAACCCTTAATAGTCACCCATGTATTTATACAGTAAGTCCCCTGCCTACGAACGAGATCTGTTCTGAGAGTGTAAGTCCAATTTGTTCGTAAGTCCAACAAAGTTAGCCTAGGTACCCAACTAACACAATTGGCTATATAGTACTGTACTGTAATAGGTTTATAATACTTTTCACACAAATAATACATAAAAAACAAACAAGCACAAAAAAACATTTTTAATCTTAAAGAAAACATAAAGAAAACATAAAAGAAACATAAAGAAAACATTTTTAATCTTACAGTACAGTACCTTGAAAAGTACAGTAGTACCAGCTACATCACCGCTGCTTTTATGCTTCCTTCCAGACATCCTGGGCTTCAAATAAAGATACTGTACTACTGTACTCTAGACAGTAAAATACATAAAAGCACAACCACTTGTAGAGGATGCATGCACGTGACAGTGTACGCCAGACACTTGAACTAACTTATGAAATTGGACATGCGAACACACGTTCGCATCTTTGAAGGTTCGTATGTAGGGGACTTACTGTATTCTGATATGCTCTCTTGAAGCAGGAAGTAAGGGAAGTTATAGCTAGCATGCGGGAATTTGTATGTAATGAATAGACCACCATATCTGTGCCCATGGGGATGTGTCACACATGTGACTCTCATCCATCATGTGTGTCAAGGCAGAAAAGAAGGTGAGACCCAAAAAATTCTTGGGTACAAGGGGCCTCCCTTGGGGAGATAGAGAATAATTTGTTTTCAGTCTAGACATGTTCTGTTTATGTCTAAATCAGATATTATATATATATATTCTCAGGTAAGGCAAAGCTAATTTTGTTATATGTGGCAAAATTTAATTGACTGGCTTTACCTTTATACTTTAATGTTCAGTAAAGCTTGTGTGTTAATAAGTTTAAAGTTTCTCATCAAATTAAAAATATCAGTGATCAGTTTCTCAGATGAACATCATCAACACTGGGCAGGAAGTTGTGAAATTTGAGTTTTAATCATAATACAGATACTAACAATTTACTGTCACTTTGACATGTCACTTAGATTCAGTAGATTACAATTTCTTTATCTGTGAATTATGGTGTTTACATCAATAGCTGCCAGATATCGTTTTATAAGTTTTAAAGGATAATTTATTCAAATGTAAAATTATGAATCTCATACTAACATAAAATGAACAAATGTCAAAGACTTTTATTTAAGTCATTAATTAATGAGGGAGCCAGTAAGATGCAACAATTAGTTCCCAAGATAATTTAAACACACACACCTATTTCTTGTTACTTAACAAGAAATAAGTTTACTAACAGATGCTAAACTGGTCAATATCCACAAGGCACTATTTCAGGCAAAAAAAAAAAATCATTTGCCTTTCTATGGACAAGAATCATTTGCATTACTGTAAGCATTCTATAACTTATAGAGTTGTGAAATACTGCAAAGACAATAAAAGGTTCAGTTTTCTTCAAATAAAATAACCTGAAAGGAGGTACTTGACAGGATAGTCAGTATTCTATTTTTGTCCATTTTAAAATCCTTTACAATTTTTCTGAGATAAATATTGGAGTCCTTTGTTTCAAACAAACTGTTCTATGGAATCAATCTCTAGTCATAACTCATATGAAAAGCAGA
Source organism: Eschrichtius robustus (assembly GCF_028021215.1). Taxonomy (NCBI): domain Eukaryota; kingdom Metazoa; phylum Chordata; class Mammalia; order Artiodactyla; family Eschrichtiidae; genus Eschrichtius; species Eschrichtius robustus. The sequence continues at coordinate 85,192,776 of NC_090829.1, read as the reverse complement.
ATCACTTTGGTTGAAATGAGTATAGGGGCTTCTGATTAAGCTTCCTCCTTATTTTTTCTCTTGGATTTTTCATTGAGACCCTAATACAGAGTTTTTAGATCTGTGTAAATCACAGCTTAGAAACAATTAAATGATTTCTATAATTATTGATTGGCCTTATATTCAGTCCCTCCACTTTCCTTTTTTTTTAAATAAATTTATTTATTTATTTATTTATTTTTGGCTGCGTTGGGTCTTCATTGCTGCACGTGGGCTTTCTCTAGTTGCAGCAAGCGGGGGCTACTCTTCGTTGCGGTGCATGGGCTTCTCACTGCGGTGGTTTCTCTTTGTTGCAGAGCATGGGCTCTTCACTGCGGTGCGCCAGCTTCAATAGTTGTGGCACGCGGGCTCTAGAGCGCAGGCTCAGTAGTTGTGGTGCACAGGCTTGGTTGCTCTGCCACATGTGGGATCTTCCCGGACCAGGGTTCAAGCCCATGTCCCCTGCATTAGCAGGCGGATTCTTAACCACTGTGCCACCAGGGAAGTCCTCCACTTTCCTTTAGTAGTTCCCATGCCCACACATTGCACCCATGCCTCTACCTGCTCCCCACTAAACACACACACACATACACACACACACACACACACACACACACACACACACACACACTTCTGCTATATCAAGGAATGAAGGTAACCCTTTCAGGGTCCTTACATATTCTTACAAATTATCCACAACTCCAAAACTATCCACGACTGTAGAATTTTCCATCTCTGAATTTCATAGAATAATTGCAAGTTACTTGAAAGAAAACTTCCCACTTCACTAAATAACCCACACCCTAAGAGCCTTAGAGTATTCTTGAAAATAATTTACAAATATATCAGTTGGGTTTTAGTGTGATGCCTTCTTTATCATTAATATATTCAGTTTATTTTCTTAATTTTGAATAACATGGCCATATTTTTAGGTGCCTCTGGGCACATGTACCAAAATATCTTTATAAATTCTGTAATCATGCTTTCCTGTTCTTTATTTCTATTTCAAATTATATGGATTGTGAAAGTCTGTTGTCATGTGAAGACTATGAAGGACTTCCTTACAAATAGGACACTCTTTCCTCACTACCCATTCTGGCCTAAAATCTTTCCCCCTCTATCCTGTCTGTAGACTTTACACTAATCTGGCCTCAGTCCTGATCCTGGGCACCACATGTGTGGGATTCTTAGTGACAGTAGTGATTTCATTTCTTAGAACCCAGGGTCATTGTTAGTAATTCACATCATATAATCCACTGTCATATTGTCCCAGCTCTGTATAGTGAAACTCAGATCCTCAATTAATTTTCTGATTCTTGCTACTTGTTCTTGCAAGTACCCTTCATTTCATTGACCTATAATCAACTGTCCAGCTGACCTCCTAGACTTGACGCTTTGCCTGCCTGAACCCAAGGTGCCTTCCCATTTCCTTTTTCTTGGCTTAACCAAGAATAACTCTATACGTGCTCTACACTCCTGTGCCATTTTGGCTAGTCTTTCCTGGCCTATCCTGTCCTTTAGCTGCCCAAATCCTGACCTGACCTTCTTTCTGTGTAATCCCAGAGTTGTAAGAGACCAAGATACTAAACTTCACTATTACCTAGCAAAATATCAAAAGTTGCTTTTCTTGCCCTAAAGCTATCATTCTCCCCCATTTCAACATCCATCACAGTGATATGGAGTATTTTCATAAGAGATCAATATTTTCTTAAAACAACATTACATGAAATCACCCCTTTAATTCTATTAGGTCCACTGAAAACTTTTTGTTTTTCCTTCCCTTCTAACCTTATCTCTTGACTAGGGCAGAAGCATAGACCAATGAGAAAACCTGATAAGATAGCTAATTTTGCTAGGTAAGGACTCTATACTACGTGTTATGCTAAATGTTTTAAAAGTCTTATTCTACACAATATTCTCTAAGGGAGATACTATTATTCCCATTTTACAGGTGAGAAAAAGCTGAGTAAGTTGCCAATGTCACCTAAATAATAGCTTATATAACCAGGACTCAAATTCAAGCCTTTCTGACTTCAAAGCTTATTAAACTCTACATCCTCCCAGGATAACACACTGATATCACCATCTATTACTAAATGAGTGGCAACCTTGACTGCTTTGCATCTCAAAACATTTACATTCGTTTGTGGTAGAACTGTTCAGAGGCAAATCATTAATCAGAGGGAAATATTAGAAAAAGAAAAGCATCAAAAAGTAGTGGCAGAGGCGCAGGTCAGAAGATAAGGAGGCCCAGATTCTAGTCCAAGCTCTTGTGCAAGAGGTTTCTGTTTTGGGGTTTCTGTTTTCTCATTTGTAAAATCAGACTTTTGTACTAAACAGTCCTTAAGGTTTCTTTCAAAATGTAACTGTTTTCTTCCTGAGGGGGACTGAAAAAATCCAGACAGTATAATCATCTCTGCAGTTGAAAGAGAGCCATGACAGCGCTGTACCTGTGTTGGGCTTGCAAGTCAGTCCAGCTCACCTGTTGGTCTTCTCCTCTCTTACTCTGTAGCAGGGCAATTGCTGAGTGAGTCAATGAGAACCAGGCAAGTGTGGCAGCAGTGTTACTTCCTAGGACTGCTGTCATCAAAATGGAAGGTCAGATCACCACCTGGAAGGTGAATGTGCATTTTACCTTAAAGTCAGTCTCTCAGCATGGAAGACCCATTCCAACCCGAGGACACTGGGTTGGGCTCATGTGGAAAAAGGGAGAGATTAAGAGAAGTATCCATAGCAGATGATGTATTGTAAGTGAAAGCTTAAAACTACAAGATGAAAATCTGGAAAACATGCTGTACAGATTCCTTGGAACACAGCTTGAGGGAGGGAAGCCTGGCTGAGTATTGTTGAGCAACAAGAGCAGCAGACAGATTACTGGTATGCGGTAATCACGAGCGAGGGTGTCAGAACATCTGTTATTGTGTCTGCCTGGCTCCCCTTTCTGTTGGAAACTGCTCCTCTACCACATCAAGCAAATCTGATGTGGCCATCTTTCCTGCCACCCAGGGGTGGGCAAGTGATTCAAGGTGGCCAATCAGAGTATCTCATTTCCCAGGGCCCAGATATTGATTGACCAGAAGTGGGTATGAGACCTAAGTAGGGCCAATTAGTATCTTCTGAGGAGAATTTCTATCTTTATAGGAGGAGAGGAATTCATTCTGAGTTTGAGTTGTAAAGATCACTGTAAGATGGAAGCAAATGGTGGGCCCCACCACTTGGAAAGAGTAAACCAACATGGAGTAAGGAAGGACAAAGGACATTGCTTAAGTACCCAGCCCCAAATATGCCTGAAACCAGAAAACACCCAGATATCTTAAATATATGAGATTAGAAATTCCTCCACCCCTTTTAGGACAGGTTTATTGGGGCATATTTTACATGCAGTAAAATTCACCCTGTTTAGGGCAGAAATAGAGACACATGTAAAGAATAAATGTATGGACACCAAGGGGGGAAAGTGGTGGGGTGGTGGTGATGGTGGTGGGATGAATTGGGAGATTCGGATTGACATATATACACTAATATGTATAAAATGGATAACTAATAAGAACCTGCTGTATAAAAAAAATAAATAAAATAAAATTCCAAAAAAAAATTCACCCTGTTTAGATGAGTAATTCCATGAATTTTGATCAATGTATAAAGATTGTATAATCACCACCACAATCAAAATATGGACTATTGCTGTCACCCCAGAAAGTTTCATCATACCCCTATGAAGTCAATCTCCTTCTTCCACCCTGCCCCTTGGCAAACACTGATCTGTTTTTCTACCCCTCTAGCTTTGTCTTTTTCAGACTCTCACATAAAATGGAATCATAAAGTATGTAGCCTTCTGAGTATCAAAAGTTTCAGTAGTTTGTTCCTTTTTATTGCTCAGTAGTATTTCATTGTATGGATATATCACCGTTTTGTTTATTCTCGGGTTCATGAGCATGTGGACTGTTTCCAGCTTTTGGTGAATATGAAGAAAGCCACAATAAATAATTGCATACAGGTTTTTGTATGGACACATGTTTTTATTTCTCTTAGGTAAATATACCTAAACATAGGATTGCTGAGTTGTATGGTAAATATATTTCTAATGTTACAAGAATCTTCCAAACTATTCCAAAGTTGCTGTACCATTTTGCATTACAACCAGCAATGAAAATTTCCATTGCTCCTCTTTCTCACCAGCATTTCATGTTTTCTTTTCTTTTTCAATTTGAGCAATTCTAATAGATATGCAGTGGTATCTCATTATAGTTTCAGTGAAAAATGATGTTAAGCATCTTTTAAAAAATATTTTTCCAGTATTTATTATGAATAAATTGGCCTCCTGGAATTGTTCTACAGAATCATGATTAAATAAATAACCCTAGCAGTGCTACACCTGTCTATGTGAGGAGCAACTTGATTTCAAATCAAAATCAAGCATCTTTTCGTATGCTGATTTTCCATCCACATCTTTAGTGAAGTATCTGATCAAATCTTTTGCCCATTTTTAATTGTGTTTGTTTTCTTATTATTATGAGATATAGATTCTGGATATAAGTCCTTCATCAAATTTATGTTTTGCAAATATTTATTCCTAGTCTGTGACTTGTCTTTTCATTTTCTTTGCAGTTTTTTCAAAATCAAAAGTTTTTAACTTTGAAGAAGTTCAATTTACCAATTGTTTTATTTCATGGGTTATGTTTCTAGTGTCCTATCTAAAAAATTTTTGCTAAACCCAAGGCCATGAAAATATTTTTCTAATGTTTTTTCCCTAGACACTTTCTAGTTTTAGATTTTACATATAGAATTGCGATCAATTTGGGTTTTATTCTTGCATACAGTGCTCCTCCCTTTTAAAGATGACTTAATTTGAGCTTTTGCCCCTGACAGCCAGAGTCTTGACTAATATAAATGGAGTTGTTCACAAATGTTGAATGAGAAACATTTTAAGAAAGGACTTTTTTTTTTTTTTTTTATAAATAAATAGGTATTTTTTATAGTGGGTAATGTGAAGACTTCAGATGAAATAGATTGAGAAACTGATTGGAAATTGAAAGCAAACTAAGACCACTTGACTGTTACTGAAATGAATAGCCCAGTTTGCTTTATTTTTTTTAAAGAAATTCACGTTCTTTTATTTATTTATTTATTTATTTATTTATGACTGTGTTGAGTCTTCGTTCTGTGCGAGGGCTTTCTCTAGTTGCAGCAAGTGGGGACCACTCTTCATCGCGGTGCGCGGGCCTCTCACCATAGCGGCCTCTCTTGTTGCGGAGCACAGGCTCCAGACGCTCAGGTTCAGTAATTGTGGCTCACGGGCCCAGTTGCTCCGTGGCATGTGGGATCTTCCCAGACCAGGGCTCGAACCCGTGTCCCCTGCATTGGCAGGCAGATTCTCAACCACTGCGCCACCAGGGAAGCCCCAAGAAAGGACTTATTTAGTGGAAGAATAAAGGGGTGAGAAAGCAGTGAATTTTATAAAAAGAGCAATGAATTTTATAAAAATAAAGAGACTTGGGCTCTAGATATTAAAACATACAATAAACCACAAGTATGGTACTGGTATAGGAATCAGTGGGCAAAACAGACAGCCTAGACACAGGCCAACATATATGATTTATATCAGTATAAAATTTTTTACCAATGAATAGTGCTGGTAAAATTAGTTTAAAAATAAACTGTATTCTTAACTAACATCAAAATTCCAAGTGCATTAGAATGAAATATGAAAGACTGAAACATTTAGAGGAAAAAATTCTGAAATGGCAATTCAGAGCTAGTATCTTTTTGGGTTTTTTGAAAACTAGTTTTGCTCTTTTTGGGTGATTTAACTTGATTGCATGATTACCCATATAGTCTGCATCTCATTTCATTGTACCCAGGTTATGCAAGAATCTAGATTATATCAGTCTTTGTTGAAAGTGTAAACACTCTGTTTTGATGCATAATTTTATTTATTTTTGTCAGAAGCATTTGTATTCAGGCAAAATTTGTGAAAATATTTTCCCCACCAAGCTAAATATGGCTTCTAATATATTCCAGAGGGAACATTTTATAGTTAACTCTGAGGGTGGGGTCTGGGGGCAAAGTCGAGGGCCTGAATTGACTGCGGTGTTTCTGTGAGGTGAAGCCACATTTTTCTTCTCTTCATAGATGCTCCAGCCTAGGGGATTAATGTTTACCTTGATTTAATGTCTCATCAGAAGCATGACATCCACAGCAGTCTGGCTGCCGCAGGATTAAATGAAGCATGGCCGTTTCTTCAAGAGAGACTTAAACCTCAAGCCATCAGCCCTAGAGGGGAGGGGCAGGAGATGAAGAGAGAACAAAAATCTATCGAACTACTAGTGATACGGAATAAGAAGGAAAAATTTAACCTTCTTCACCACAGGCACAATTTAGGGGCAGAGATGAGGTTTGTACTCAAGAAATCTAGCAGTTAAACTCAAGTAAGAGGCTTTAGGCTTTCAGGGAAACTGCTCTGGGAGTCGAGGGAGGGGCTCAGCTGCTCTTGGACCACCGCTACCCCACACCACACCATGCAAGTGACCTTGAGACAAAGGGATAAGCCCTATCTTTAAGGGAGGAAAAAAGGGAGGTTATTTTCAGTGTTTGGAAATTGACTCCAAAGCCCTGTCAGGACAGATTTTGCCAGAGCAGCATATTCCTTCTCCCAGAAGCAAGCAAGTGAATATAAGAAATGCTAAACTGGGGCAGGGTAAGGGCCAGTCCACCCAGAACACTGCCTTTGGCAGAGGATCAGGAAAGGGCTGTGGGAACCGAGCCTTATGGGGTTCTTTTTCTACCCCCAACCTCAAATCTTCTGAGTTCTTTCACCACATCATTAAGGATCTGGTGCTCCTGAAATTATTTAAGTGTTTCTTGTATCTCTTGTATTTTTACTATTTCAGTGGGATAATGAGTTCTTTAAACTCACTTAATGTTGTATAAAGTGGTACTTCTTATTTGTCCTAAAATTAACCACTTTGAGTTTCATGGGGTGGATCTAAATTCTTACATAGCAGAGTGTTAGGATTCTCACGTTCATTCTCTCCATCTTTTTCATGACTTCATAGGCTTCTACTAGGTCTTTCCTGTTGTGGCCACTTCTCTCCCCTTCCAACTCTTTCCTTCTCCCTCCCTCCCTCCCTTCCTTCCTCCCTCCCTTCCTTCCTTCCTTTCTCTTTTTCTCTCTTTCTCTCTTCCTTCTTTCCCCCCTTCCTCTCTCCCTCTCTTTTTCTCTCTTTCCTTTCTGCCTTACTCTCTTTCTGTCTCTGTCTTTATCTCTCTCTTTATTAGTAATGCTAAGGAGAATTATCCACAGTAGGCCTTTGGGCCATGCCCTTTCTTTAGTCATATTGTACTCCTATTTAAGTCATGCTTAGCCCTATAAGAGGCAGTGAACTTGAAGATAGAACACGGGCTCAAGAGTCAGACAAAACTGGGTTCAAATCTTCCCCATATCATTAACTACTTGCATGACATTGAGTAACTAAGCTTCAGTGTTTTGTTTTGTTTTTTATTTGAGAATAATACACACATCCTGATGAGTCATTATGAAGATTATGTGATGTTGAAAAACATTAAATGAAAAAATATATAGTTTGAAAAAATACGTAGTTCAACATTATTATAATAAAACTAATCTAATTTTTTAAACAAATCAATACAAGTATCAAGACAGGGTCTGGCTTGTTATCAAATCTCCCCTGTACTTTGAATATCAAAGTTAAAACTTCCAGTGGGGCCAGGTAAATGGTGAAAACTTCCTTCTTTCCCTAACTGACAAGAACATGGCAGTCAGTGACAAATAAGTAGAGAAATTGCTCATCACTTCCCCATCACACCTGGTAGTAGCAATCTTGAGGGAACATAATGAGGAAATCCTCACTGGAGTGAACCTAGAAGCTGGCCAAGTATGAGCTAATGCTTGCCATCATAGTCTATGACCACAAAGAAACTGCTCCTAGTACAAACATTCTCACAAACTTATTTAAAAGACTTGGCCAACCCAGTGGGGAGCTCTTGAGCAAGAACAGCCCGTGAGCATTTCACCTTTTGGACTGAAATTACTGGGACTTTGTATTGTCACTTCACTAAGTCACTGAATGTGGGCTGCCCTAAAAAAGGCATGACCTTGGGAGAGGCATTTCTCAGTAGCTGAGGTAAACCCTGAAGGAGCTGACAGTTGGATGCTGTCTGCCAACTGCACTCCCACAGCTGGGCAGCAAGTCATTTCTTGAAGGAGAGTTTGGGCATCATATGTTCTTGTCTATTACAATAAGATATTGTCTTCGAAATATATTCTAGTGCTTTTTATGTCTTTATTTCTACTTCTTTAGTAAAATCTCTATGTCTTTATTCCTACTTCTTTAATGAAATAACATAATGAAATAATATTGCAACATGCATTATTGATATGTAATAAAACACTCCAATGTTTTGTGACTTAAAATAACAATGATTTAGTATTTCTTAAAATTCTTTGTGTTGGCTGGGATCAACTAGATAGTTCTTCTGGGGTCTTGCCTGAAGTCATTCATGCGACTCTAGTCATATTCTCTCTCTGTCATGGATAGAGGATCTAATAGGATCTTATTCACATGTCTTGGGCCTTGCTGTTGACTGGGTCTCTCTCCATGTGATCTCTCTCTCAGTAGCTTAGCCTATTTCTTTATGTGGGAGTGGAGTATTCCAAGAGGCAAATATGGAAGCTGTGGTACAGACACCAGAATTGGTTACATTCTATTGGTCAAAGCAAGTCATAAGACTACTCAGATCCAAAAAGTGGAAAAATAGTTTCTATTTCTTGATGGTAAGAGCTGTAAAATATTGTAGCTCCATTTTTCAATCTACCACATTCTATTCTCTGGCTTCCAAATGCAAAATGCGCTCACCCTCTCCCCACAAAGCTATTCAATGCAGCATCATTATCAAGTTTGAAGTCCTCAATCTGAATGTAACTTGGAACAAAACTTGATCATTTCCATTGCCACAGATCTCATTGTGCTAAGGAGATCTGCCATCTAAGAATTGCCATTCTTGACACAAGTTACTATCTAATTTCTACATTGGGTTTATATGATTTTTCTGGGTGACTTATGAAAAAATCTTTAGATCTGCTGTAAAGACTGTAAGCATCCTACATTATTAAACACTAGGTCTTATCATTGTAGAAAATCAGTTCTGTTAATGTCCAATCAAATTCGAACTTGATCAGTTTGTGTAGCAAATAGGTCTTTCAGATAGCTCATTCCACCATAAATCTTGAGACAAAAAGTGGAAAAAGATTGTAAAGGATTGTTTGTCAAATATACCTTGAAAACTGTAGCACTTCAAGAGAAAGTTGTAGATGGGGGTTCATTTTTTAATCTCTGGGCCATCCAAAATTTATCCACATCTACTGTGGAAAAGTATGCTTGGGAGAGAGGCATCTCAAAATTCTTCTGACTCCATACAGATTTCAGGAATCATGAACCCATTAAAAATCTAATAACAGCCAAGAAAAATTGTCATACACTCAGGATTTGGGGATTCATGGATTCCTTGAGATCTTTCATGATAATGCTTTAGTTCTTAAAATTTAGAATGCTTATAAATCAGCTCAGGTGCTTGTCAACAAAGGCAGAGTCCCAGACTCTAAGAGTCAGGATCTGTGATTGGATTAGGCCAGATAAGGATCAGGAATGTCCATTGTTTTACAAAAATACCAGATGAGTCTGATGCAGGTTAGTTTTGAGTTTGGTTTCATCTGAGAAACCTAGGAGTTCATAAACCTTCCAATTAAATTCTTTGCTCTTCTGGAGATAGATATATAACTAAAAACAGCAAATGAATTATTTTTTTCCTTTCCTCTGGTCCCAGAACAGTTAACAAGGATTTCAGTGATTCATCTATTACAACTGGCTCAGCTAATGATGACACTGGAGTAGACTTCAGTTGGATAGTTGTCTCATTGTACAAGTAAAAATATGACATTGACTTGATTACTTAGTTGCAATTTTAAAATTCTGATTCCTTGAACATACCCCAAACTGTTCTTGAAGACTAAACACCAACTATTAACATTCTTCAAATCATCTAATTACTGTTAATGTATCTGTACTCATTTTCACATAGTTGGAATCAGTGTGGTAATCTTCTTTCTTGTAACATTTTCCATATAGAAGGCTGTAGTTAATTCCTTTTATCAACATCATCCACATATTTGTATTTTGTATAGCCATAATATTCCACTGTGCAAATGTGTCAGAATGTGTTTATTTCTCATTGGTAAGCTTTGGGGTATAGATTCTATTTAACATCAGCTTTATGCAGTGGTACCTCTTTTTTAAAAGTTATTGTGAAGGTATTATCATGTGAAAACATCATGGAAACTGATTTTGAAAGATACTTGAGCCTTATATTAACACATAATTAGTCCACAAAAAATGGGCAATAAATTGAACCCAAAATGTTGTCAAGGAGGTAAATAAAATTTTAGGCATCATTAAGCATGATGTTAATAGATTCTAGACAAGAATATGGCAAGTAGAAATCAATCAAAAAGAAGAGGTGGGGAGAAGCTCCTCCCAGAAGAAAAATATATCAACTGTATACAAATTTATGAACTTGAGTTTGTAAGCATGGCAGAGTGCAGCTGGATGATATAGAAAGAGAACTAAATTGAAATGATATTGTGTGATGTTTCACAGGCTTGCTCAACAGACAAAATATGCTTCCTTATGGCAGATTATAAAGATATATATTGGTGTTTCAGAAGACTTCAACTGTCTTGGAGTCTGTTGGAAGTCTACCTTGGCTAAAAGGAGGACATCTGATAAATTTTTGAGTTGCCTGACTATTTTATTACTGAGAAAGTAAGAGATTAAATGTAGGCAAATTCATCCTGGACTTGATTTTAACTAAAAAGGAAAAACTGATTATTAATGTAACAATAAATGCCTAATACCAAAGAAAAGGAACACTGGGCTCAGTTATTCATGTGCCCTAGACTTTAAAAGTCAATTGTTAAAATGCTTCCTTGAGATTCTGAAAGGGAAAATAGACGATGAAGTGTGGAAAGTTCTATAAATGTAATTCTGTAATTTAGACTATACAAAAGTTTTGAAAAGTTCAATGAGAAAGGCAAAAGGAAAGACATCTAAGGAAAATAATGTGGTTGCATAGGTATTTAACTCTAAGTCCAGGTTCATAAAAGGCTTTTACAAAAGATATAAAGAGAGATATATAATGAAAGATGAATATAAAAGAATGACCAGAATATAAGAAAAGCACCAAGAAGCCTAAAGCACAAGTGAAGTGAACGAGGTAAGCTTTAGAGAGAGAAAGAAATGACAAAAACAGTTATTCTAACTATGCAGAGTAAGAAGAAGCTATAGGTCCATGGCAGGACAAAGAGGTACCCTAAAACTCGAGACTTGCATATGCTATTCCAATTTTTTAATTAATTTTTATTGGAGTATATTTGCTTTACAATGTTGTGTTAGTATGCTATTCCAGTTTTTAAAGGGAGACTTGTTCCTGCCAGAAGGTATGAACCGAACACTTGAATTTTAGTTTTTGTCAGCATTTCGGATTGGATTTTTAAATAGAAGGCTTGTGAACATTTAGAAAAGAATGTGGTGATCACTAGGAACCAATATGCACTCACCAAGCACAGTGAAGCCATATTGATTTCATATCATTTTAAGATGATGATTGACTTGCTAATTCAGGAAAGTGTCATTGACTTAGAACCTATTGATTTCAGTAAAGAGTTTGACTATTTTTCCTTCATGTTATTTAAGATAAAATGGTAAAACAATTCATGAATTATTAAATGAATTAATAACTTATCTAACAGATACTGTTTAATGCTTAAGGAAGGAGGTCTTTATTTGACTAGAAAATGGTATATTCTTGGCAGTTCAAAATTTATACCAGTGACTTGAATGAAGGAATATATTGTGTACTATATAGCACACATAAGTTCTAGATAAAAATAAATCTCACTAAAACAATTTTGTGTAGGATGTTGTTTACTCAGATTTGAATCCTGAACACCACAAGTGAATCTGAGTAAGCTAGAGCCACATTGGACTATAAGGATGAAAAGAAGGATTTATTGACTATTCTTAACTAACCGTCAGTCTGTGAAAAAATATTGTTGAGAGTTCACCCCACTGTGGTAGGCTGAATGATGGCCTCTCAAAGATATCTAAGTCTTAATCCTTGGAACCTGT